>NW_028301564.1:15672500-15855000 GCF_042242905.1 Orbicella faveolata
CCTTTCTTCTCTAAAAGTCGAGATCTCAAATCTATAAGGAAGACAAAAGCAAGAAAACTATGAGAAACTATTGAGTAAAGATATTGTTTCCCAACTGTGCAGTAGACATAACAAGAAACGAGATACCAAAGCAGAGTCAATATCTTTCTTTCTCAAGGGAATATGGCGCAAATTGTTGTGTGAGCTTGGGTGGACCAAGTCATATGCCAAAACATCCCTGTATAGGGCTGAAAGTTGAAATCCATGGTATCGGTTGAGCATTGGGGACTGGCACAGAATTTCCAACGCGGCACAAATTCTCCTTCTGAAATTGTTTTCTTCTCTAGCTATGACAGCCATCTTACTCTCTTCCAACTTGTGACCCGTGTTGTGGCTGTCATAGCTAGAGAAGAAAACAACACGTAATCACTTGAGAAAGAGTCACGCTGTGACAGCGTCAAAAGCTTGTGATCACTAAAAACATTGACTCTGCTGCGGTATCTCATTTCTTATCATAAGAAACTACTTTATCCTTGCCACATCCATTCACTCTGAGACAAATAGCAGATGAGAATAAACGAAACCAACAACTTGGCTACACTGTCTGAAAAAAAATTCGAAAAGCCTTGCTTGCAGGTATGTGAGAGTAAAATAACTGTTTTTGATGCATAGAGTAACTACAACAATAATTATTGCAGCCTCACTTGGATGGGATTCTGGTCAATTTTGTTAATTCAAATCTGTGACCTCCTGCTTAGCAAATCTTAGCTCAACAATTATTATGATAAGTGCTGGACTAAACAGGAACATTTAGTTTAATTTGTTTTGGGGTACAGGAACTGGGGAACCACTTTGCCATCTGACATTTCGAGCAGATGTTGCACACATCATGCCAAACAAACTATGACATTTGGGTTTTGTGAAGTAGTGACCTCAAGCACTTGTAGACTGATACAACCTGTGGCAGGCCCAGTGGTCCATACCCCTGGAGGGTGTTCATTCAAATCCAGTTCACAAAGATCCAGATCTGCCATTGATATAATTATTCAGTAAACAGTCCTAAGAAAATACGCATGCTGATTGGTTAAAATCGTGTTTCAATAACTCAGTAGAAACACAGAACTAGCACAAGCTGTCGATGTAATGATGGCACGAGCAAAGGGAATTACATTTTGCAAAGTTAGCAAGTTGTTTTCCTTTTTTTCCTCGTGGTGTTATCTAAAAGAAATAGAAAACATGTTCTCTGTGTTTCTATCCAGTTATTTAAACACTCGTGGAAGTTTGGGATAACTCGAAAAAGCTACAGCATTTCTCACTCTCCCAAACTTCCACTCATGTTTCTATTTAACAATTAGATTATGAGCTCGAGATTTCTATGAGGTGATGGTTGATGAGGTCGAAGGCTAAATCAACTATCGCCTCAGAAATCGAGAGCGAATTATTTAATTGTTTTAGTAGAATTCTAACTGAAATTAATGCAAATAACGGTTCCCAATTAATTTTCAACACATTATTGAACTTTACGCTTTAACAAAATCACATGTGTTGAATTGTCCTTGGTAAATTTGCAGTTGTTTACCCGCACACAACCATTTTTTTTTTCAATAATTTCAAGTTTTAAAAATCAAGAAACTGTTAATGTCCTTCTTTTAGTCTTCTCAGGAATTTAATTATCCATTTACATATAAACTTTCTTCCAAAACTTCAGAAAAACAATAAAAACGTTGCATTTCGTGGATGACTGACAGCCACTGCACTCTAATGACTGATAGTATACGAGCAGCTCAGCCAATCAGATTGCAGCATTTGCATTAGTATACTAGTAGAATTCTACTAAAACTCGATAGAAACACGGTACATGTATATTTATATAATTGCGAGGTAAATCCAAGCACTCTGATTGGTTCTTTTTTGGTCAAGATTGTGCCATACGGATCGTTTCCATGGGAATGGTCATAAACCATGTATTTTTTGTTTTGTGCCATATCATAAACTACTCAATAACCTAGCTTGCTTGAGCAGTACTGGGAAGTATTGGCCCTTGGTTGTTTTTGTACCAGCCTCACTGCAGTTGGTGTGTACTGCCACTGAATGTTACACCAATAATCCCCAGTACAGCCCTCGTGCCTGGTTAGTAAGAGGTTAATAGTGATATCAATGTACTATAATATTGGACACAAACCTTTAGGTTGTTTGATGATTACACCATCCACATCTCTTTGGAGTTTGGGTTTTAAGACTACTTTAGTCCCATTAGCAACTTTAGTTTCAATAGACAGAGACTTTGCTTGTTTTGTTCTTACAGTTTTCTCCTCAGTGCCACTGTCTCGAGCCTTTCTCTCTTTTCTTGGTGATGTAGACAGTGGTCTTGTATTTAAGTTCTTTTTAAGCTCAAGACGTTCTTTAACACTATTTCTTGTGCTTTCTTTCTTGACTGGTTTATCAACATTTGTTTTAACAACTTTTTCAGTTGTGTTGGATCTAGTTCTTGAGTTTGATCGCGAGCGAGAATGATAATGCCTGCTTTCTCTGTCTCTGCTTTTAGCACTAGAAAACCTATTTTGCTTTCTGTCCCTGCTGTGACTCCTGCAATAACGACTATCACTTCCTCTGTATCGTCTATCTGTTGATGGTGACAATGACCTTCTTTTACTAAATCCTTCCCTAGATCTGTCACGCAAGTGCTGATCTCGCTGTCTGTCACGGTAGGAACGCGATGAAGCTCGAGATCTTTCTGGTGAACGAGAATATCTTTTAGTTCTGTCACTCTCACTGGAGAAACTCCTTTTCCTCTTTTTGCTTTCAGTAGGTATTTTATTCAAACCTATTTTGGACTTCACTACTGGTTGGTTCTCCTCCTCCTCTTCTTCAAAATCACTGTCTTCATCCTCAATACTTAACTGATCAAAGTCCATTTTCTCCTCACTCTCATCACTTTTTAACTTGGGCTCTGTAGATAACAACTTTGATTCTTTGTTAGCAGAAATCTCTACCTTGCTTTCACAGTCAACAGCTTTGCTTGACACTTTCTCATTGCCTTTCTGTGCTGTTTCCTTGACATTTCTTGGTCCTTTAGTCTCTTTAGCTTTTTCCACTGTGTTTTCTTTTGACAGCAATTCTTGAGTTTTGTCTCTTTTGAGGTTTGGCAAAGTCACAAGGTCAGTTTTTTCTGCAGATGGAAGCTTTGAGCTTGAGTTTTTCACAACTTTAAGTGAAGGCTTGGCCACTAAAACAGTAGGTTCTTCATTTTCAGCTTTTACACTGTTCTTTGTTTTGCTCTTTAATGCCAATACTTCTGTGTTTACTTTTTCTGATGAACTTATAGCAGAAGAGACCACAGATTCTTTCTTTTCCATTAAATTACCATTATCCACAACAGGCTGATCCACAATCATTTCACTTTCACATTGATTTTCTTTTGTCATTTCAGTTTCATTTTCAACTTTACCATCACTTTCATTTTCACTATCCGACTGACTAACGACAATACGCTGTGTAGATGTCATTTGGAGTTCATTTAGACTTTCATTATCACTTTCATTCTCTTTGTTCAATCCAGTGTTGTCCTCATATTCATCATCCACAATTTCCAAATGCTCATCCAAGTTGGTAGGCGAATGTGATACTATAGATTCATTTGCAATAGTGATACTGATATCATTTAGGACATTGATTTCGTTAGCTGAATCATTAAGCTCATCTTCCAATGCTTCCAATGCTTCTAAATAATTTTGCGAATTTTCCTGAGTATCTTCAACACTGTCTTCATCACTAAAATCAAGATTGTTTTCTACATCATCTTCATCAGATGAAATGTTATTTTCAATGCCACCCTCATCAGTCAAAACAACATTGTCCCTGAAATCTTCATTATCACTCCAAACACTGTTGTTTTCATCATCAGTCACCACATCATTCTTTTCATCAACATCATCATCATCTACATCATGACCTTCATCTGAATCTTCCTTAGATTCCATTTCCTGTTCATCTCTAGGACTTTCAATTTCAATCTTCTTGTCACTTTCTGCATCATCAATGTCCGAGCCACTGTCATTTGCTTCAGAATCTGGAGGCGTCCTCTCGCTTAAGTCAATTTCTTCATAGTCTGTACTTGTTGAGGAGAAACTCTCTTGTCTTTCAAGAGAGACTACTTGCAAATCAGATTTATCTTTGCGGCCAAGACTTACACGTCGAGTGCTGCTTAAATCTGCCGCAGGCAATCCTTGTTTTGTAAAAGAATTCTAGAAAAGAGAAGAACATACTACTTATCACATACTGTCAACAGGCCAAGGAAAAACTAGTCTTTAAATAAACCTTTTTCTTACTTTTGTGCCTAAGCTCCTTAAAGCAGCAAGCCGCAAAGCTTCCAAATCATCAAAGTCCTCGTCCTCGTCATCCTCACCAATACTTCTGACAATCCTTCTGTTTTCTTGAGACTTGAAAACAACAACAATTATCATTATTATTATTATTATTATTATTATTATTATTATTATTATTATTATTATTATTATAATCAGGTCAATTTGCAATGTCCAAAAACAAAATACATAACCTTCAAATCAAACAGAACTGAAAAACAACTAAGTTATCAAAAGAAAAAGAGGTACTAGATTAGTAATAACAAGCCACACTGGTACAGAGAAGGTTATGACCAAACACAATACTATTATGACAATTTAATATAATTATTAATTAGATCTAATTGGTATTGTTTATGATTAATCTAGCTACTTTTATTGTTACAATCATTTAAAAATTTGAAACGGTTTCGTTCGTACAATTTTGATAGTGAATACTGATCTGTTGTACGGTAAAGTACAGGCAAAATATGAAAGCGACCAAAGTGGAATCGAACAAGCTAACAAACATTTGCAAAAGTAGCATTTAAAATCACTTTATTAATCAGACGATACTCGGTAATTGGTAAAGATGATGCTGTGACGGGAAACACCAATTAGCAGTGCCTTGATCCTGTAAAACAACTTTCAACTTCACAAGACCGAGCTCATTGCGAGCGAAGGTCCGTAAGTTAATTAACTCACCTCGAATTCGTTAGAGACGGCAACCCTGTAAACATCACGCCTGAAAACGTCGTAATCAATCTGAAATCAATCAAACACAGTTCAAAACAAAGGGCTAACATTTCAACTAAACCGAATTAAGTAATTTTTTGTTAAGAATGCCTGCTGTACCTGCTCTACGTCGGCGTCCATCTTGGAAATTTTCGCTATTTCTGGTCCTTGCGCAGAAAACTGCGCATTATTGGATTAGAGGAACCGCTGATAGGCAGGCGCAAATTGACAGGTTTTCTTTCAGAAGTACTCATTTGTTGTATTTGTGTAAGTATGGTAACTGCATTTATATACACTACAGTGCACTACGTCAATTTTAGTCTATTCATATGAACAGCCATTTAAGGGTTGAAGAGTCATGGGGGAAGGTGGGGTATGGTATGTCCATAAGGTTCAATTGGGACTGCAGAGCCCCACCCACCCCTCCACAGACCTAATTTTTTTTCCACCACAAAGGAATTAGAGGTGAAATGTAATACGCTCTATAAATGACCACGTGGCGGATCTAGGGGAGGGACCCAGCCCCCCTATTTTGGGTAAAAAAAATAAATTACAGAAGGAAGAAAAGCTGGCAGGGCAAGCAAAAAAAAACAAACAAAACACCACGCCACCCCACCCACCCTCTCCTTAGCTCAAGGTCTGGATCCACTACAGGTATTAAACAGATACTTTTTATGTGGTTGAAACATGGTTCTGGGTTAAAACCATTATATCAGCTATTTCTTTTTCTTTTTTCCTTAAACTGGAGAATACTCCCAGTTTCCAAAATTTGCATAAAATTTTTCACATCCTGATCAAAGCTATAACAAAATTCACAAACCCGATTGGGTATCAACAGGCCTAACAGTTAGCACAAATAGGACACTGTACGCTAGCCTGAAATGTCAGTCAACTCCCACCCCAAGCCTAATTCCTGGGCAAGACACCCCCTGGGGATTAGGATGAGGGCAGATGACTGACAAGTCCAGGCTTAGGATATGCTTCATTTTACACATCCGTTCTTAGGCAGATGTACTTGAATTTATTCCTTTTCCTGTACATCTTGATCAAAATGTACTTAAATTGTTAAAACTTTTAATTTTTATCAAGATATTCAACCAATAATAATTATGGCCATCAAATTCTATCTTGATCTTTAAATTAAAGAATTTTTTTACTTATGAGAGGTTAGCTTGTTTGAAATTGGGGCCAGGAGTTAACCGCTGTCCTTAGTCTTGGCTTGACTTGGGGAGAGGAAAGTTTTAAAGTTAGCTTCACATGGCTGGATAGGCAATGTGACTATACAGTGGAATCTTGATATAATGAAGAGCCAAAGAACTGGCAAAATATGGTCACTATAACGAGGTTTCGTTATATCAGAGTTTTTCCCATATATTTTATTATTTACTAAGGCAAAGAATAGCGTTCATTATACTGAGACTTTGTGAAATAGAGGTTCCCCCGTAGTTTTCCATCATATACATGTTGAACCAAATAATGAATGTTGGAAATGGTGTCACTTTTGATAAAACATTTTATTTTTTTCCCTGTGTTAATCATTTACCAGGGTTTTCACAATTCAAGATTATCATGTAAAGACTTTACAATGGTATGTACACTCATTTAACTTAGTCTTTTACAAATAGTCTATTGCAAAAGTAGTCTATTACAAAAATGGTCTATTACAAAAGTAGTCTATTACAAAAATGGTCTATTACAAAAGTAGTCTATTATGAAAGTGGTCTAATACAAAAATGGTCTATTACAAAATATAACAGGTCTATAAGTGTTTGCAAATACCACACAATCCATTACATATTTACATTTCAAAACACAATGATGTGACTTTACCTCACCTTGCACATCAAATCACTTATCGGCATATGAAAATACTCCTTCAAAAGCAAAATAGAATAATTGTAAACTTTTCTGATTTCCGTTTTAGGCCTGCGAGCGATTTTATCTTAAGTATTTGATTGTACATATACACTTCAATCTGCTCTTGATAAATCAGTTACTTTTATGAGCTGCAGCAATTTACCAGAAATTGCATGATTGTTGTCTTAAGGTTCTTTCCCTGAAAGAATATCTGCATAGTTTGTAATGTCATGAAGGTCAAGCACACAATATGTACATCTTGATCTATCCACTACAGCTTACACAAGCCTCGGGATTTTTAAGAGAGCAAGCAATGGCTTCTTCTTTCTGCTCTGCAGTCTTGGTTGTCTTTTTGAGAGATTGTTGGTCCACTGTAAATTGAATTGCATTTGCGGCAGGACGAGTACGTAGGTAGTACATTCCTGTCTTGAGACCCTAGAAGATTTAATTCATAGAACTCTTTGAATTACACTGTAGACTCAACGAAGGTGAATAATTTCTAGAGTCGTTGCACTCTGTTTGCATACGAACAGCAATGAGAATCAATGTGCTCTCGGCTAGGGAAAGACATTTCACTCTCACACTGCATCTCTTTGACCAGGAGTGTAAAAACAATGGTGGTAACCAGCAAACTGTGAGAGAGATGGGGGTTATGCCGTGATGAAGTAGCATTTGTCAGGGATTTCATCAAGGGCTGAGCACCAGCCAAATTGACTGGCTATGGGGATGGTTTTGCCCACCTAGGTTGACCATCACCATTGACCATCTTTGAGGCCTTATACACCACTCTGACACAAGGACTTAGATGAGGTGAAGGTTTTCTTATAAACAAGTTCAGTTCAAAAAGGTTTTGTTGGCCTGAGAAAACCAGTTGTCCTTCTGCTGAGAACGTTAATGAAACCCTGCATTGCAGAAAAGCAATAGTCCCTGTCACCATGCAACAAGCTCCAGAGGTGTGGGCCACTTTATCTAAAGTCAGACTTTTAGTATCTGGCAAGATATTGATGCAACTTTGTATCTATTTTAGGCAACCAGCATTAACAAGCATTGAATTACCTTTTTCCAGCCATAGAAGTGCATGCTTGTCAGCTTGCCATAGTTAGGTTCAGCAAAGAACACATTGAATGACTGACTTTGATCAATGAATGCTCCTCTGTCAGCTGCCATATCTATGAGAGTCCTCTGGGAAATTTCCCAAACTGTCTTGTACAATGGTTTAAGATCATCAGGGATCTCGTCAATGTGCTGAAGGATTCAAGAGGGAAATACAGGTTGAGTAATGTGGTATTATGATAATACAAAGAAACCTGACAGTGGCATGCAAAGGAAAGAAGTATGTTTGAGTGGAAGAAATGGCTAGTGCAGTCCATGTTAGGATATGGTATTATTTCATTAACACTTTTGTCAGAACCTGCAAAATTATAATTGTGGTTGACCGCTGAACATGAAGATTAACTCTGAATTTTCCCTGATTTTTCGACAACTTTCTTACAACCAAATGCAATGGCAACAGCTAACACACCAAAGAGCCCCTGTTTTGGTTGAAAACATACATATTAGCACAATGTAAAGGTACCTGAATGGAGCCATTAGCAGCTACAAGTTTGTTTTTTAATGTTTCATTCCATAAACCTCTCTCTGTCAAGTCTTTTAGCAGATGGTGATTTACAATCTACAAAATGAAAAAGCAGTTCATGCCTTTGGTTACAGTGTAATAAACAACATACATACATACTTACGTACATACATTTTGGTTATTTTATCAACACTTATTATTAATTTGTTTGTTTTTCCATGACAACACAAACTTCACCAGGGAATTGATAAGAGGTGGATGCATTACTAATTTGGATATTTTTGTCAAAGGTATTTTTTTGTGAAATTTCCAGGACAGACTATATGTCTGTCATCAGGTTTCCATGTCCACACATACATGTATAGCAGGGGTCATTCACAAGGGGTCGATTAGTATTATTTTGATGGTTATAAGTCAACCTTTGTGTACAGTTCAAACACAAAATTATTATTAATACCTGAAATTCCCCTGAAAGAACACGTCTTGAGTAAATGTTGCTTGTGTATGGCTCAAAAGATTCGTTATTGCCAAGAATCTGTGCAGTGGAAGCTGTTGGCATTGGTGCCAACAATAAACTGTTCCTCAATCCATACCTTAAAACAAACAAGAAAACCAACATAAAAAATTATATTTGTCTCCACTACAGTAATATTAACAGCACCAGATTCAAACACCAAACCCCAAAAAATGATTTGCCCACATTTGTAACACTGCACTGAATTCAAAATCAAAACAATGTGTTTCAATTAAAATTTGAGTTATACCTTTATGTTCAGAATCACGGCTCAAAAAAACCCCCGTCCGGTTGTCCGGGACAAGTAGATTTTCCCTTCAGGCAAGTAACTTTCTCTCCTTACTTGCCCCAGGGGCAAGGACCCAGGCAAGCCGTTCGCCAACTAAATTTTTGATAACGCAGAATGATTTCATTGTAATAGAAAAGCCTTTTTCCCCCTTATACGAGGCATGTCTGTGTGTCTCTTGTCTGTCCCCTCTGGCCTCCTAGAACTGAAATGCACCCCCACCCCCCACCCCCCACCTTACCTTTGGAATTCCAATCAAACGAAATCCCCCCCATGCCTTTGGATTAGCAGTTCAAAAAACCCCCCTTGCCCTTGGAATCCCAAAAAGCCCTCCCTGACATTAGGTATGGATACTTTCTGGAATTGTCCATTGCTATTTTAGTGAGAAATTAGTCAGATTTTAATCACTCCTGGGATTTAAAGGGTTAAGCATATCATAGTCATGTTGCTGCCAGTTAGTCTTAGCCTCCTCTCTTCCACAGTATATAATTATACACTCTACTCCCACATTAATACAAGAGTTGTTCTTACTTTTTTATATCTGCCTTCAGTGCTGCCCAGTCCCACAGATCTGTAGGAGTCACTCCCCAGAGATCATACTGAAGTTTCTGTTAGATAACAGACACTATTAATAAACATGGTGAAATATAATGTTTTTGAATTAACAAATGTAGGTTCAAAAAAGTCAAGTGCAAATTTCACCCAACATTTTGCCAAGGAAGCAAAAAACAACAAATAACTTTTGGTTTGAAAAATCAGAATTCTACTGTCACATACTGACTTCTATGTTCCAGTAGAAATGATACAAAATTTAATATAGAATTATTGAAATACTAGAGAACACATCAACATTTATTTTTAAAAACTTGCTATATCATGTCCCCGACAAGTAAACACTGTTGGGCACAAAATAAAAGTAACCATATCACTGTCTGAACTAGTGAATATTGCTAACCCCCTTTGACGACTATTCTAGGACGGTATTAAAATAAGTAGTCCTAAGGTGAAATCAATATTTACCCCTTGGCTTGCAGGCGATCCTTCATAAGTTTCATAAACTCCTTTCTCTTTGGCCAACTGGCAAGATGCCTAGTGAGAGACAAATAATATTTATTAAACCACAGCACACAAGATCAAGAGTTGGATGGAGATAGGATGAGTTGAGTCACTGATGTTGAGATTAAAATTAAATACAAACATAACTTACTGTTAGTGCTCCATAGTAGATTGTCTCAAATATTTTTTTGTTCAATTCTTTGGCCTCATCACTTTCAAATGGATATCTCATAAGAATGAAGGCATCGGCCATTCCCTGAAATTGCAATAAACACACGGTTTTTTTAAGGTGCTGTTACAACTTGTCAACTTGCCCAATGGGTAGTGCAATGGACTCGGGGGACCAAGCAGTCTGGGTTCAAGCCCCAGCTGAGGTAACTGTGTTCATGGTCAAGACGCATCACTCGCACGATATTTCTCTCTACCCAGGTGTATGAATTCACCACTAGGGGGTAACCATGTGATGGACTGACATCCCATTCAACCTGGGAGAGGGGGTGGGGTTGGGGGGTTGGAAATACTCCCAGTCGTTTAGGCTACAGAAACCGAGATTAACTCAGCTGGCCGTCTGGACCACTTTTCCAGAGACATTTTACCTTACAAACTGCAAGAACAATTTCCCTGTGTAACATGTCTTAAGGGTTAGTAAATGGTTTGAATATGGTAAATAGGCTGGGGTTAATACCTTGTCAAAACAAACCATGTTTAAAGATATATTTGTTGGTCAAATTAGCACAAGGTATTCCTATATTTAATTTTCCACAAGTGATTTTACCTGTACTCCAATGCCGATAGGCCTGTGTCTCTTGTTTGATCTTTCAGCCTGATGAAACAAAAATAAGATTAATGAAGGGAAGGTAATAAGTAAACAAATAAACTAATTACAAGTTGCTGTCAATGATAATCCACTGAATTGCACATTACTTGTAAGCTTCTACTATAAGCAGAGTACCATATACAAAAATCAATTTTTTCAAACACACCTCCTTCACTGGATAGTAGTTGATATCAATTATTTTGTTTAAGTTGCGTGTTACCACCTGTCAAAAAAAGACAGAACAAATAAGACAACTTAATCTGAAGAAATCACAGTCTGCAGCTATAACTAAGGTACATGTAATATGCAAAGTCAATTTTTCTTTTTCACTTTCTATAATTTTAGCACGTATTTACCTGGGTAACCTCAAAGAGTTTTTGGAAATTAAACTGTACTGGCCTTTCATCAGTCATAACAAATTTGTTGAGTGCAAGTGAGGCCAAGTTACAGACAGCAACCTGTATGAGAAAGAGAAAAGCATTTTACATGTATGCCACTAACAGCTTCTGATGGCAATCAGAAGTTTCATCAATGTTTCACAAGGAAGGCAACTGGTCTTCAAAGACAGGGAAAACATTTTGAACTGAACCTTGTTGTAGGGAAAATGTTTCTCTAGATGGTCAAACCAGGCAGGCAAAATCGCTACTTGGGAGTTTCTGGGGTTCAGAATTGCAGACTATCTTTCAGATAAAAAAGATTGAGAGCACAAAAGAAAACAAAAAATTGACTGCCATTTTTAACTTAAAATAAGTAACAATATGCTATTAAGGAAACATACTTCATCTGGACTGCTGTACTCCACAATTTCTGTGCAAAGATTGCTGCATTTGATGGTTCCAACATTCTAATAGTGAAGTAAACATTTTAGTGTTAGAGTAAATAAATTTACTTGTTTGTACAATTTTTTTTAAGAAAACGATCATTCCAAGGAAATGAAGAGAAGATATGATCAACTACTTAGTATACAGGAGATCAGTTTGCTTGTATCAGAAGATTATGTTATGAGAAGATTCTGTTCTTCTACAGTGGCTTGTGAGCAGCTCAATAGCACAGCAAGATCAAGCTCAGAGGAGGCAGGGCAGCTTTTAACATCCCCACCCCAACACTCACATTGCACAGTCAAGTGTTTCTTAGACAGACTATCAGGTTGTTATACTCGGGAGCAGAGCACATTGCACACACAATGGAAAGGAGTCTACCCTGAAGAGAGGAAGAGATGATGATGGGCAGGGCTTGAAAAAAACTTGAATTCTAGCTTGCCCTTTGGACAAGCAGCTCTTAAATTTTGCTTGCCTGGGCAAGTCTAGCTTACTTTTGTTATTTAGTTAGTAGACAACTTGTCTGGGCCCTTGCCTATCAGGCAAGTGACAATGAAAAGTTACTTTGCCAGCAGGAACCTGTACTTCTCCCAGACAGCACATTCCAACCTGGTGATGGGAAGGAGATGGAGCAGAAATGGCAATGGCAGCAATGATAGCATACCTCATCAACTCACCTGTTGGTTACTCTTTCTGTTGCATGCATCTTTGTATAACATGTATGGTGTGCCAGTCTCTGTCTGTGCTTCCAAGATCGCAAACCACAGCTTTTGAGCTTTGATTTGTCGGCGGAATTTTCCTTGCTCCTCGTAGCTGTGTTAGGTTAAAGAGCAATATGAAAAATTGTCCCCATGGTACAGAATGAACAAGCATTCCCACTAGCTCCACTTATTCCAAACATGAAACCAGAATTCAGACAGTCAAATCAACTAATCAAGGAGTTTCCTAAGGCTTTTCAATGACAAAATTGATCTCCCAACTCAAACTTTCAAAGACACGTGACAACCTGTACAGTATAAATACTGTTATATGTTAAAGTCATGAGCAGCACACACCCTGGAAACCTTCGCAGTCCTTCAGAGCATCAAAATCAGTGTTATCAAATCACCACCACTGGACATCCTTTCCATCAGGCATTGCATGTCAATGATAAACCAGTGACTGAGCACCAACTAATAATGATTTAGTAAAATACCTTTCATAAAGCTTGTCAAAAGCTTCTCCCCAGCAGTCCTGTAGACCAGGGCACTCATTAGGACACATAAGTGACCACATCCCATCACTCTCCACACGCCTCATAAAGAGGTCAGGAATCCACAAAGCATAGAACAAGTCACGAGCACGCTAGACAGAAAAGAATATCACAATAAATTGGTAAAATCTTGACTTGGGTGGGGGGCTTCTGCCTTCAAGGCTGCCATAAGATGCCAGTAGCTAATTATTACTAATTGGAACTGGTATCTTGACGTTTCTATATAACCAAACCACAACAGTCAAAGGAGGCCCGTCTTGAAGTCACCATCACCTACAAGTACTTTCATTGTACAGCCATGTTTTTAAAAAGCTTTAGTAATGTCCCTCTGCATGGATACCATTGGGCAGTGAAAAGCAAAATAGATCTCTTCCTATACCTGTTCTTCTTTTCCTGTGTTCTTCCTTAAGTCCAAGAAATCAAAGATATCGCTGTGCCAGGGTTCCAAGTATATAGCAAAGGCTCCTGGTCTCTTGTTGCCTCCTTGGTCAACATACCTTGCAGTCGCATTGTAAACCCGCAACATCGGTACCAGACCGTTTGAGACTCCATTGGTCTGGTTGAAATGGAAATAGACAAAAATTTTGTCTAGTTTTATCAAAAAATGATAAACTTTTAGTTTTAATTGTACCGGACATTTTTGATACCTGCTGTAATAAGCTATTTAATGTTTTCCTGGCCAACACGGTAGTTTGAAACTTCTTTTTCCACGCTACTTTCTGTCTTTTTTTTTCTTATGCCCATGCAGAGCCATGGCAAAAATTATTTAGTTCAACTTACATTAATAAATTTCTTTCTTCTGTGCAAATATTTAATAAATAAATGAATAAATAAAAATCAAATGATGTTTGTGAGATTACCTCCTCAAGGTAGCTGCACCCAACAAACAGCAATATGATGTTCAAAAATAATTAGCCTGGTTTTTACCTCCTTTTTAGCTACTTTGCATACAAATTTAAAAATTATATAACTGATACAAAATAAAATAAAACCATGGCCTTACCCCTGCTATGTAGCTCCCAGCAGCTCTGATATTATGCACATTAATACCAATTCCACCAGCTGATTTTGAGATTCTAGCACAAGTCATCAGCGTTTCATAAATGCCATCAATGCTGTCATCTGACATTGTCAGCAAGAAACAGCTTGACAGCTGTGGTTTACAAGTGCCAGAATTGAAAAGTGTCGGTGAGGCATGTGTGAACCACTTCTCAGACATCAAATTATAAGTTTCAATGGCAGCATCAATGTCATCCTTGTGGATTCCAACTGAAACTCGCATCAACATGTGTGCTGGCCTTTCCGCCACTTTGCCGTTGATCTTTAGCAGGTAAGATCTCATTAAGGTCTGCAAAATATTAGGAACACCTTTTATTTATACAAACGTAAGAGTGGAAAAGACAGTTTTGATGGACAAAAAAAGTTTGACATACCTTCACCCCAAAGTAATTGTAGTGATAGTCACGGTCATAAATGATAGCAGAGTTGAGTCTCTGAAAAAGGGAGCAATGTAATTTTTTTAGAAACTCGGACCAAGTTTACTAATTAAAACAGGGAAGTAATCATTGATTTTGTTTAGCAATGTCACCAATGTGCTGAAAGAATTGCTATATTATCTCAAATAAAGCATCTATATAGCATCAGCAGTCTTTGTGTTCACTTTTCTGTACACTTACCAAATAACAAAATTAAAAACTGAAACTACATTAGATCACAATTAATAGAATTTTCAAAGTCTTAAGAAGAATTTGAGTTTTTTTCACTTACATCAGCATTATTCATGATGATCTCATGTGTCTCCTTAGAGATCAGTGGAGAATGTTTCCCATTCTTAGGGTTGACATAGTTGTACAGATCCGTCATTACATCTGAGAAAATATAGAATGCTCTTATTAACAAAAAAGACAAAAGGGAAATACAATGTAGGGAATAAACCTAACCTTCATAAGAAAGATTATGTGCATTTAATAGATTGTTTTCATGTGACGTCATCACTTTCTAAAATCAAAAACGAAAGAGCCACCAAAGTTTTTGTCCTCATCAGGCACAAGAGGCGGTATATTTATATCTGCTTACAATTTTACAGCTCAATAGCATGCTTTGTTGGAATCCAGAGCATTTTGAATTTCAGGGTTATGGAGGTGCATGACACAAGGCTATGATCGTGTTTGTCGAAAAATATATACTTATCCCATGATTTTGAGCCTTTTTAGAAGTTAAAGCATTAGGAAAAATGCTTATGTAAATGCTTGTTTGATCAGTACTGATAATCAGTCGCCTCGATAGCCAAAGTAAGGTCAAAATAATAATAATCATAAAGATCTTTCAACAGGGAGCCCACTTCACATACATGTGGTTTTCAGTGGGGCCCTGCAAAAATAAAATTGCAAAAGCTAAAGAAATAGTAGATTAAAAATAATAACATTTAACCATTGTACTAATAGAAATATAGAAAACAGTAAAAAAAAAAAAAAAAGATAATTAAAAATTAAGAAATACCCCTAATTCGACTTTTAAAATTAAAAATACTGATACTGTTCCTAACTTCATCGGGTAAAGTGTTCCATTCATTAACGGCATTGTAAATAAGACGCTTTTGTCCCCAGGAGCGACGGGATGGAGGCTTACAAATGTTGTCTTTACTTCTCATGTTATACCCATGAATATCTTTAAAACTACAAAAATTAAAATCCCAGTCAATTAAACCATTTAAGGCCTTATTATTATTATTATTATTATTATTATTATTATTATTATTATTAAAACCTAAACTAGATTGAAACAGCCCATACTAAAAAAAAGCTTTTAGAAATACAGCGTGAGCAATCTTTTCTGATGGGAAATTGCAAACTGATCCTACAAGCATTAACGCCAGCTGTTTATACTATTTTCCAGCCGCCATATTGGTGTACCACGGAGGTACACCAACATGGCGTTTTCATACTGCGCTCTGTAAATATCGGCAAAACATTTTGACGAATATCTGAAGTTTGGGGAAACACACAGGCCTAAAACTTGGAGAAGTGGCTTATTTAGTTATCTTCTATAACATCATAATTTCATAGTTTTTTCCACCGGATGGTTTTCGATTTATTTTTTTATTGTGTGACAGTGAAAACGATCTATAGAGATCAGAAGTGATGAGACATGAGACCAATGTTGCTGTCAAAATTTTCCCATTATCAAGGTTTGCAATGTGATTTTTGTTGCCATCCTTGTACCAATCAAACAATAAAATTCCATGACTAGATAAGACATTTTGTGTCCTAGGACACTAGATTATATATTAATTGGAGACTTAAATATCCCCCAAGCCACCGCACCCCCCTACCCCTGCACATTAGACATTTTAAATCTACCATTGGACAAATTCCCATCCCCAGGGGAACATCAACAAGTAAAATGTCTGGGGTATACCAGGGGGGATGTTGATCAATACATTAAGTTATAAAGCCTACCACTAAACAACTTCTTTGTTTCCTTCTGGAGATTAGAAACTTCAATTCTGGCTGCAAGGATGGCATAGTCAGGGTGAATAGTGGTCATTGATGCAGCAACCTCTGCAGCAAGGGTGTCCAGTTCTGTTGTTTGTACTCCAGGATAGATTCCAGCGATAACTTTCTTGGTGATTTCAAACTGAATTAAAAAAAAAAAAATAGAAAACAAACATTTTTTTAATTATTGCTGATGATGTGGAAGACCAATAAATTTCTTACAATCTTCAGGGCTGTGTTTGTAACGTGGTCTATTACTATATTTTAACATTTAAGGTGGTTACAAATTAATCATCAAAGTTTGACCACATGGAATAAGAATGAGCAAGTAAAATGAATGAAAGTGAAGTGAAATGAGCAAAATGAATCCATTTTGCTGTAATCTCGTCGTAAATATACATGAAAGTGATTTTTCCATAATTTTGCAACGTGTTCGAAAAAAGTAAAAAAACGCTTTACAAGTTTGCAGAGCTAGATTTTGCAATCATCTGATCATAAGCTTATAGTTGAAAGTACAATGTACATTTGCTTTGTGATGTGATAATGATACGGCGACGTTAGACATTTCGCGCCTTTCTCGGAGAAATATCTCGACTCCTGCCAAATGTAGAAACCCTCAATTATTTAATGTGTTTAACTTAATTAAACTTACGCTTAAACTGACATTTTCCTAGTTAAGTATCGATATTTAGGCTTGTAAATTCGATTTTTGCCCGCGTACTCGTGTGATCGATTCAACAGGTACTGAAGGCTCGTTGGTTTCAAAACAATCGAAGATCGAAGGGCATTTCTTAAATTATAAACGTCTCAAAGGTTTGAAATCAAGGCCGTAGTGTTCAAATTAGTGTGATCCGGTATCCACCGCTACAAAGGTAAGCTTGAGGCACGAACGTTTGAAATTGCGCGCGAAAATCCTTGAACCCTATGCGAAGACGACAAAAGTATTTCGAGTTCCTAAAGATTTTCGAATGGATTGCCCAAAAATTGAAAGCCTGTTGAAGAAAGATATACGATTTGCGACGAAATATGGAAGGTTTGTTCAGTTCGTTTGTACTTTGGCGCCAAAAGAGAAACCATCGAGCGACCATGTTGATTTTGATCGATTCGCGGGGACGAGCTAGCGCTTTCATAGAAAATTTAACTTACCGGACAGACAAATTCGGACAGGCCATAGCTTAGTCTTTGGATCCGTGCAGTAATCTTGTCCAAAAAAATCTCCTGACGCTTTTTATCTGAAAGAGAAGAAGATCATTGAGTTTAACCAAGATACTGAATACAAACAGGCGACCAAGATGTCGGTCGTCCCGTGGAATAACTCAAAACTCACTGCGTTTGATGACGTAGTTGAACAAGTTTTCAGGTGACTCCTCTTCTTTCAGATTGTCAGCCATGTTAAAACGAAACTTCTACAGCTAAGAACGAGTACAAAGCAAAATTGAGGAAGAAAATCTTGACCGAAGTAGACCTTGCGCGCGAGGTGAGGAAAGTGGTTTGAAGTTGGCGCGCTCCGAGATTTTCAATCAATTCAAGTTTTCCCGCGTGCGATAACCAGCAGCCAATCAGGGACAGTTAAGGGACGTTCGATGCCCAAATACGGATAAACTGTCCAGTTTCCCTTCTTTCCTACTTTCTTCCTCTTTGAATTTCTTTCAGAAAGTGTAAATATTATCGGCTCAGCGTCCCATGCCTTGCAGAATTTCTTGCTTGTCCTAAGAGTTCCTCTGAAAAGTTCAATTAATCACGCTTTACTATGTTTCACTTTCACAAATACAGAAAAAACTCTTTCTTGGCAATCCCTGGAGCTCCTTGGGGTCGGGCCGATTATGTCCACGAGTTGCTCGATGTTGCTCAAACCATTGTTTCGTAGCATGATCGATGCCTCGACAGTTTCTTCCAAAGCTGTATCTTGCTGCTTTGAAAACGCTTCCTCGAATAGACTAAACACAAGTCCAGCTGAGGCGAAATTTTGAATGGTCAAATCGCTCCTCCGCCATTTTAATTGCGCAACTTCATCCCCAGGGTCCTCTGTCTATTTTCTCGAGGTAGAGAGAGGACCCTGGAGCGAGATTGAGACAGCCGCTGGCTTAAGAAGATCGCCCTGGCTTAAGCCACAGGCTCACCAAGCTCCTGCGAAACACATTTTGTAGAAAAAAGTAAACGGTAATAAATCAATGAAAACACATGAAAACTGATCCCATTTTAAGAAATAGCTTAAAATTGTTTAAAATTCAAAAAGTTGACGGTAAGAAAACACGCTGTTCGTAAATATGGGAGGTTGCCAAAATGTTGCGGAGAAACTTACCGGGGCAACTTGTGGACGTCTCTAGATCTGGAGGCATAAAACGAATCAGGCAGGTGAATCGACTGACTACAAAATGTTCCGCACGCGTTTGCAAAAATTACACACAAATGATGCAAGGTACCGCAAACGAAACAAAAAAAAATTGAAGTAAAAACTAACGGTAAAAGCGCGCGACGTTTCGACCGAGCTTCGGTCATTATCAATCTTAAAAGTGAAGATAACTGCGAAGTGAATTATTATCAAGCTTAGAGTCATTATCAAGCTTAAAAGTGAAGATTACTAAATTAAGGCTGTTTTGCAGTCTGCAGCCGGTATCAATTGGATACCTGTTCGTGATCATAGGCTATATTCTCCGCTCACAGTTCGAATATTGACCTCTACATGATCAGTAGTATCAACTAGTTTAAACTTCCTGAATGTCTCAAAGTAGTTTCAGTTGGCAGGTCAGTTTAACGAACAGAACAATAAATTAGAAAATGTCCATCGTAGCAAGGGTGACGCACGTACGTGTCTGAGTAACTCCGGAAATCAGGAAAAACATATATTGGACAGTCTCCCGTCTCTTCTATCATCAATTATCCTAAAGGTTGACATATAAACAATATAAGTCACTAAATACTAAACTGTTTTACCATGTTTTGATGCATGAAACCCTCCCCCCTGGAAAACGTGGAATGGCATTTCTGAGTCCCTAAAATTGAAACTTTCCTGGGAGGCGGCGGGGCCGGGGGGCATGTCCCCAAACCTCACTGTAGGCTCGCAGCTTCAGCACTCGATCAATCTCGTTCCTAGAGTCTTCGTTCCCCTTAACAAGCGGTCAAACAACGAGAGCTCTGGGGGCAACCATTTTGAAATAACCGAATTCTGCCCATCCGGTTTCACTGCGCAGCCTGCATCTATGGCGTGCGCCTGAAATGGTTGCTCCCAGAGCTCTCGTTTTCCGACCGCTGGTCAAGGGGAACGAAGACTCTGGGAACGAGATTGGCACTCGATTGACTTTTCTCTTCGGTGCGCGTGCGTAGTCCATAAAAATATGCACGCTACACAACAAAGGGGAGATTAATCCTCCGTGGGAAAATAGATGGCGACTGGTACATTTACCCACAGTTCTTAACGCACGAAACTCTTAACAACGTTCATAAAAACATACAGAAACGTTATAAAATCTTCAAACTTAGGCAACTTAATGTCCTTGGAACAGGGACGAATATTGTTAAAAAAAAAGAAAGGCTTTCTTTGTGCCTTATAGGCTGTGTTAGGCTCGCAGTGCATTGTGGTAAAATGTGCAGCCGCCATGTTTTTTCCTTCGGTGGATTGTGATCACGTTTCACGCGCGGATTTTAACACAGTTCACGTGTCACGTATACTTTTGCCTACTTTTAATAATTAATGCTTTTCTTTCGTAAATTCCCGAATCACTTATCTCTTTAAGTTGCTTTTCACATGTCACACATTAATTTTTGCCCTTATCACGTATCACGCATCTCGGTAATATTTCTTATTCCTTGATCTGAAAAGACAACATCAATTCTGGAGCATCTCTGCTGAGCAAAAACGTTGAAAGAGCCATCAGGGATGTGAAATAGGTGCCAAAATTAGAAACATGGGAAAGAACGCCATGTCAGTTTTGAGACAACTAATTGCTTTATAAGTGTGATGGTGTCAGAAGATTGAAAAAAAATTCAGATTTTCAATCCTGCGAAAAGAAAAAACTGAGCTGCAGCACATGTCAGAACTGAAAGCTTTTTCGGTCCGCCAAGCGACTTTTTCCACACACACACAAGTTACTTTTCAAACATTCTCACTTCCCGGATAAAAGTTTCCCCAAAAACGGAACGAGCTAAAAGAAAAAAATTACCCAGCTGTCAAGGTCGCAATCAAACGTCTCCGACTAACTTCATGTAAAAGCTATGTAAATAAAATATGTCTTTTATAGCACGCCAATCAAAGATTGGTTTGGAGCTGGGGTGATAAATATCGAGTCACTTAAATGCGCAGTTATTATTTTCAATAGAACTTGAGACGACTAAATTGTACTCAAGAGAGATAAAAACAATTTAGGCGCAGTAGAGAAAAAGTAAACATTTATAACGCAACCTAGAGCTCGTTGTCCTGTCAAGCTGCTATTTTTATACAAACATTTTCGCCAATTACCATTATGATGTTATCTTACAATATGCCTGAAGGGAAAAAAATATTTGCAAGCTAAAGGAAACACTATCCAAAACATCGCTATTATGCGTTTTAACTTTTTGTAACACGAATTAAAAAATCAAAAATTTGCACAAAGTTTGCAGTTCAGTTATACTTAGTTAAATCTTCCCAAACGAAAGTAAGTTTTCGACGGACAAAATTTAGGGTGCCTGAAGCAAGCTTTGCCCGAGTCATTAATCTCGCCCCCTTGTTAAAAATAGCCACTAAAATGTTAAATGAAGAAACGCACTGAAAAATTGACTGTGCAAGGAAGATACTCTTGTAATACGCTTTAATAATTGTGAGATACTCTGGAAACCGTCCGGTGACGAAGACGCATGAGTTGTCACATAGCTATAAAACGCGCTAAAAGATCTGATATCGAGACCGGCTGGTATACTTCTTCGCCGTGCAGTAAGTCCATGAATCGAGACTCAGAACGCCCACGGTTATGTAAATTTCTAATCGGCGTGAAGTTGCAGTTTTTTCCTGTGAAAATTGCTAATTTCCTTTTAGCATGGAATCGTGTTTACGAAATAACGCCATTACAGGCGGCTGAAAAACAAACAAGTCTTTAGTCTGCGTAATATTCCTTTTCATTGGGATGACTAGAAGTTTCGTGAAAATCTAAATCCTGCAGTGAACAGAGATCGGAAAAGAGAACCGCTTAAGATGATTTAAATTATAAAAGGTTCTTTCATTTCAGCAAAGATGTTAATTGCAATTAGTCCAAGGGGACTTTTTCTCTTGTTTTGGACATGATTTAAAGGTGAAGATTTGCAACTTTCATGAAAGGATTAATGAGACAGAAAACTTGATCCAATGGGTACTTTAACAAATAAATTGAGAACTTTATCGAGTGCAAAAAAGCGCGCGTGTCACAATGCAATTGGAAGAAAGCTCACGTCGATAAAAATACAAACAAGTTAAAAGCGAGAAGAAGTGACAGGTCTTTGTCAAGCTGCATAATTTGAGTCGGTTTACACCTGCAGATGCGAGGCCAGGGCCTTATTTACAGAATTAAGACTGTAAGACTAACACATATGACACGCTTTAGCATATGTCTTCTTAACGAAAAGGATATAATTAAAATTCACCCAAAATGAAAGTTAACATTGTAGTTGAGACACAATTGGGCCTCTGGTAACTTAATAGGGTTGAGTTTTCATTTATGTTTTCGTTCACAGCTTTTAGCTCATATTATTAAAACCTACTCGTTCCCTGTCACGATTCGCTTTAAATATTGTTTCCTTCTTTCGGACATAAAAGGGACATTAATGGTTAAAGAAGACTGCTTTTAGTAAGCGGCTGTTGTCAATGGTCTTTTCTCATTGGTAGTTTCATTTACATCCGGCTGCAATTGGCCAAGTAAAAACATTCACACCGAAAATAGGGCTCACGGGCTAATTTATGCAGTGCGACTATCCGTTGTTTTGCCGACGTCAAATTTAATACTTTTTCCGTCAATTGCGCTCTTTCCGGTCTCAAAACATCATTTACGGATTAAAACTGGAGATGGCCGGCTATTTCTTCGCGATGTTTGAGTTGTAGAAACCATACAACGACTTTTCTACCAGGCCAACTTCAATAGTGTCCCTGGTTTAGCGACTGAAACGCTGTTTACAAACTTAACCTTTTTCTCGCGGTTTAAATTGCGCTTTGGAACACTCTTCATGGCGTTCGCGTTTGGAGATTCATATTTGAAACTTCCACCAATAAGCAAAGAAGGAACAGTCGAACTCGATGGCGAAAATTCGAAGAGAGGATCAGGCATTGTTCGTGATAAACACGGCCTGGTGAGGCTGCCTCCGATAGTTCGTTTGGACTCGCTTCGTTCGGCTTCAAGTGCGTCAAGGTTACGAAGCGAAACCCAAACTGCAACAGAAGCTGATAGTGAATCCGATCTGTCAACTTTAATAACACCTTCGAAAATCTCGCACAAAATGGAGAGTTTAAGGCACAGAAACTCAACCAAATTCAAAAAATATACCGCGAAGCGTGAAGATGAAACGAAATTAATTAAGGACCTGGCTGTTAAGGAAACGAACGAAGACGAAGCACGCTTTTTTGACGGCGAAGAAGCGTCGCATGGAAAGCAGAAGAATCGGTTTCGTTTGGGGTCTAACACGCCGTTAGACAAGTCCACCGATGATGAAGATTTAATGCCTCCTTACAAAGAGTCCGTGATGCGCCGTAGAGGCAGCAGCACATTTCAAACTTTGGGTAAATTAACGAGATCACACAGGTTAGCAAAATCTTCACCTGAATTATCTAATAGAAAGATCAATTTGCGACGTCGTCCAGAAAGCACCTTGTCATCGCTAACCGCGGGGCTAAGATCGACAAGCCGTTCCCGCTTATCACAACCACGACTTTCAGTTCACGATATCGACGGCTCAACGTTATCTCATCTTCAAGACACTTCAAAGACCGAGGAAAAACAGAAAGAACACGAAAAGCAACGGCGCCGCAACAATCACAGGTGGGCAAATGATAGTGCTAACCAGCCTCGAAGCACCCCTAGCTCGCCTGTTTGCAGTGAATCTGTAAATAAAGAGATCAAGCAAAAAGGCCGAAAGTCATTAAACGATATAACGGACGCGATGCAGTTTACTGACCGAAGAAGGCCTTCGCTGACACCGAAAAAGCAAAATTTAATCCAGGAAAGCGAAGCGCTTAAAATTGAAGGAAAAAGCTGCGTGCACAATGAAAGGGAAAGGCTGCCAGACCATGTGTCCGGCGCAGATGGACACGTCGTTACTTTACATCCGCCAAAACAAGGAGAAAAAAGACACTCTCTGTATGATTTGCAACAAATTTTAACTTTGCTTCAAGAAGAGAATTTGAAGCGGCAGACCTCGTCAACGGCTTCGACGCCTCGAAATACAAGTGCGACTTCCAGCGCGAACGATAAGGCTTCAAATGCGTCTGTTTACGATTTAAGGGAGTTCTTGATGCTAGCGGCCGCCGAAGCTTCGAATGCCAGTACGGGGCAGACGAAAAAGAAGACGAGCGCTTCACAACATCTTCTTCTTCCTGGTCAAGAACGAGAAAATACACGCAACGAAAGAAAAGGTTCAGTGTATGATCTAATGGAGTTTTTATCACTGGGTAGCGTTGCTGAATCGGAATCAAGCTCGGCGAGCGAAAACTCCAGTAGAGCGACTTCCCCGAGAATCGTGTTATCCCCTGGCAGCCCGGGTTCAAATGACTCGCTTTCTGTTTCTACGCATGCAGAAGAAGGAAGACGATCGTCTACCTACGATCTGATGGAGTTCTTATCTCTGTCGCGCTCCGGGGGGAGTTCCCGCTCTGATTCAGGGCAGAGTACTCCAGCTTTGCGTGGAAATGATTCTAGTGGAGTAGAAAATGAAGAAAGTGAGCTGGGAAGACAGAAAAAAGAGAACAGAAGCCTGTCTGTTTATGACCTAGCAGAATTCTTGTCTATGACCTCTGCTGTACCTCCGCTCGTACGAGTTACACCGGCCTCAGATGAGGAACAAACGAAAGCCAGCGCAAATCTCGCGCAGTCGTCAGGAGCCATGAACAATCATTTAAACATGCCCAGGCAATCAGTGTACGATCTGAGAGAAATTCTGAATGTTTTGCAACAAGAACACGAGAGAAAACGCGAGTCCACCTACAGTTTGCAAGAAATTCTGTCTAAAATGCAGCGAGAAGCTGATGAGAAAAGCCACCTCGCTTCTGGTAACGCAGGTTCCAACGAGAAGGACACCCTCGCTTCGCCCTCGCCTCCGATGACCGCCAGCAGTGGCTACTTGACCGCTAGCGATTCCGCAACTTCAGCAAGCGCGAAATACTTGGAGGCAAATACCAGTAATCGTCAAATGTCTGTGTATGACCTGAAAGAATTCTTGTCGTTGCATGCCATTCAACAGAGCCAGCCAAATCAACAACAGCTCTCATCCGCCGTGCTCAGACGAAAGTTTTCCGGCGTCTCGCAAAGCGGTGTTAGTATTTACGTCACGGACGAGAGCAACAGAAGCATCGACAGTGAAGTCTTCGAAGATGTGTTCCTTCCAGTGCCTGGCATAGGGACTGACCCGAGTGGACCTTCGCCTAAGAGAGGCTCAGTATACGACCTCCGCGAGTTTTTAAACATTTTAAACGATGACGAATCCCCCTTGAGAAGAAGATTGTCCAGCGTGTCATCTGCCTCGTCTAAACCTAGCGAAAGCGAACCTGAATCAAATTCTTACACAAACTCGCGAAATTCAGATTCAGCTGCCGCGAATGAAAATATCACGGCCGGCGCAACGCGACCTCAACTTTCCCCGCGTCAAGATTCGGGAGGCAGCATGTCTCTGTATGATCTTGGTGAGTTCCTTTCGCTTCTCAACACCGACGAATCTCCACTAAGGCGGAGGCTTTCAAGCGCGAGCGAAATTATGGCCGGAGAGGGTGAAATTCGTGTACGAACGCCTGTTCTTTCGAGAAGCGACTCAGAGAAGGGACTTTACAGTCTGGAAGAAATACTGACACTAATGAAAGACCTTGAACAAAAGAGAGTCAGTGAAAACACGAGTGGGGAACTTGAGGTCGGTTCTGGGGAGGAAATAAGTTTACAAGTTCCAACTTTACCTCCTAAAACTGATAAAATAAACACTCAACCTCTATCGTCTAAAAAGCACTTACAGTCTCAAAGATCACTGAAAAGTGTCCCAGAAACGTCCGAAGTAAGATCTAACATTTCGAATTCTTCATAGACTAATTTTTGTGTGAATCTCGCTGAGAGAATCAATTTAAATGACTTGCAATAGCAATCGATGTTTTAAATCTTGACGCTGTTTCAATCAAAATAAATAGTTTTGTTTGAATGAAATAATTGTTTGCTTCAAATTTTTGTTAAATATATGGTTGGAGGGCTTTTCTACTCTGCCATTT
The DNA here is from genome assembly GCF_042242905.1 of Orbicella faveolata. NCBI lineage: Eukaryota > Metazoa > Cnidaria > Anthozoa > Scleractinia > Merulinidae > Orbicella > Orbicella faveolata. The sequence goes on from NW_028301564.1 coordinate 15,698,628, forward strand.
TCTCAACGTGAATTGTGTAAACTAAGTTTTCTTCAATCCAGCTAAATATTTGGTCATATCGCGCCTGAGTGAGGTATCTTGTACATAAATTGCAACGGAAAATAAATTTGTTGGTTTAGCCTGTCAGTCTACAGTGATTCCATATTGAACGAAATTTTCACCTGCCAGGCTATTTAGAAAAAAGCCAAAATTTACATAAACAGTTTTGAACACTGAATTTGTTGATTAAAGGTTCGTGGAGGCGAAAGGGCATTAAATATAGCAATGACCCTCGCCGATATATTTCAGAATTGACGATAGAGTCGCAAATATTTATTAAGTTACAAATGAGTATGTAACCCTGTAAAATAGGCTTCAAAAACGAGTTTTCTCCGGACAAAACGACACACAATTCGAGCACATTTCTATATACACATTGTATTACCTTTCAGACTAGCTAAATGTAAACAAATCATTCGCGGTGTGTCGAACTGGTATATACGTCTGTTTACTGTCTTCTGTTTCACGCTAAACGGCAAAGGAAATTCATAACAGACGCCTGCACGTATCACAAAAAAGTTTATGTCATTCTCACAATCGCTGTGTTTTGATTACCTACGGTAAAGAGCTTTCTGGTCTGCTGGCGTTTTGAGCATAAATCGCCCTATTTTCCCTTTCTTGGCCTTTTCTGACACTAAAAATATATAGTCAGAGTCCATGATAATTCGGACCTGTACTTCTTGACTAATATAAATAAAACGATATTGATTGTATGAGTAGGTGAAAGAAAAAAATATATAGTTAAAAGATCATCAACCAATTTTCTATTTTTAAATACTTCCACCTAAAAACTAAATGCTTTGCTGAAAATGTATCATTAGAATTTATGGACTTGCTACCTTGATATTGCCTTTGTATGATTTATTAATTTTTTTTTTTTCGTTTACAACTATACTTTGCACGGTGTTTTATAATTAGTCGACATTTTTTTGAATTTCCAGCTAAAATATAAATTCCTTCGTCCGTAATGTACCCCGAAAGCAAGAAAAACTACATTGAAAAGGATAATGCCGGAAGGCAAGGAAACCAACCACGGAATTTCAATGTTATTTAGTCTTAGACGTCTATGAGCCATTCATTTGCCGGATTTTCAGATAGGACGCTTAAAACGGATTAATACTGCCTTACGTATAGATACTAGAAATCTCAAATTATATTTGTTACTCCAGCAAGACCTTTATGCAGTTAACTCCGATCAAACTTCTGAGTTCAAGTTGCGTCATTCATCTGAAATGCCAATTTTCAAAGTCTTGAAAAATAGAGACCCTTAAAAAATTGTTGAGAAATATTGAACAATATTTGCACTGTTGGCTTTCTCACTGAGTAATGGTCAGTATACTAAGTAAGTAATATTAAGTACGTCAAACCTTTCAATAGATTTAGCCTCATTGGAAATTAAACATATTTGGAGACGGCACTTCCTTACAGTAAAAATTTACGCTTAGAATTTTTGTACAAAATATAAACTGTCAAAATTGATTCGAATACCAAATCTTTGTTCCCAAATTGCTGTCCTTCGTCTAATCGGATCGGTGTTAAATGCTTTAATTTCAAGTATTTTCGTTCCAAACTGCGGACATTATGAGAGGATATTTTAGACGACTTAGGGCAAGCCTTCGGCTCCAGATTGGATTCATTTTCTCATTATAACTACATTAACTTATAAAGTGCTGGCTTTTTTTTTCGCCAATCTGGTTTCCATGTAAGATGTTTTTCTGAATATCGATATACACGCCGTGCTTTGTAAATTTGTAGGTCGGGCAACCTCAAGTAATTAAAACTTTTATTATGTCTATTATTTGTCAATTGTTCTACTAAGCCCTGTCATTTGCATTTTCTCTTCATTAGCTCTCAGTCCATGCAGGCAATACTCCCTCGTATGTCAATAAATGTAATCGCTTTATCCCTTACCCGAGATGAAAGGACAATTTGAAATTCCATGATGATTCTCAGATGATGTACGTTTAGTTTGATCGTGGGTTGATTATTGCAGTTTCAAAAAATTGATAACGAAGAAAACGTTTGCGCCTCCGTAATTGCCCCTAATGTATTCCTTTAATATGGAAATAGACAAGACAAAACTTAACTCATTGTGAAAACACCCTCGCTCCACGTGAACAATGTCACGAAATGAAAAAAAGACCAGTTATGTAAGCACTAAATTGGCTTTGTACGTAATACCCCAGGCAAAAGTAATAATACACTTAAAACCTAGCTTGTAAATTAGAGTTTTAAAGACATTACGCTAATGGATCGAAATGGACGAAATCTTCACCACTCATTTGTGACGGAAATAGCTGACACCTGTTTTGCGTGTCCAGGCGGCCGCTGACTGGACGGTCGCGAGAGACCGGAGAGCTGGGACCACGAATTTCTAAAGGCTGGTTTTCACTCGCGCGTAAGCACAGGAATAAGTAAAATAGGGGGACTGCTGCTAATGAAATAGGGCATTTAGTTGAAATTTTTTCTAACAAAAGACACTAATTATCTGCATCTTACTACGTCTGTTTATATCGATTAGGGCAGCGTCCACACAGCACCGGAGGAATCTGAAAACGGAACTTCATTTCTACGGCTAGGCCTACCGTCCACATTAGTCTGTCACGAAAACGGAGCTTTTCAAAAACGCTCTTTAAACCGGAATTTGAAAACGCCGACTTATTGTTTTCGTGTGGGCTGAAAACGTTTTGAAACTTCAGGCTAAATACACGCATCGTTGGTTAAATAAAGCGATGAATTTATTTGCCTTTTTTTTCTCCCTTTTTCATGTGTTGATGTGGGAGAAAATAAATAACCGAATTGTTGTACTTATTAAAATCTGCATGCTCTGCGGGCCTGCGGGCCTGTGTGGTATATCAGATAAAGTAAACAGCGCGCCGATTTTTGGTCTTGGCCTTTTTTTCTTTCTTGTCAGTTTAATGGTGGTCTAATTCAAAATCACCATTTGAGAGTTCAAGGGTGGACTTTTTACTTATTAAGTTAAAAAAATGTGGATTTTCTCATCCCCAGCTGGTCAACTCCCGACAATTATATTTCATTATGGCAAGAAAACGGATGCTCAGCGGTCAACCTTTCCAACATACAAGAACTGGGTCCCAGTCGAGTCACAGAATGGCGGCTCTGAAACATGGGTCAAGAAAGTTTTATGATATTCCAAGCGGAGAATTATCAAATGTAAGGAGCAGATATAGTCTTCGGAAAGACAAAAATATCGAGGAACTTCTCAACTACATTAATCAAAGCTGTATTGGAAAAGATGTAATGTTTTCTGGGCCGTATGGCGCGCGGAAAGGTAAGCTTTGTGCAGCGTATTATTAAATTTTGCTGTGTGTTAAACCTCATTGTTAAACTAAAATATCTGATTTATTTGTCATTTGCAGTGACTTATTGCGACTATACAGCATCAGGAAGGTAGGAACATCGTATATAAGCAGGATCTGATATATATGAGTGGCGGTAATTATAATTTGGAGCTCTTTAATTTAAGCTTGTTTGACCGGACTGTAATTTCCAACATGGTTTCTCAAACTGGCCAGGAATTTTCATCCTGGGATGAATCTCTCTGCTTGAAATATCGAACTTAATTTCAGGTTAGTGCTTATTTAAGCAAATAAGTAAAGCTTAATGAGAGAGATCCCAAGGTCAATGAGTAGATTTTTACTTTACATGTACAGTCAAACCTCTATAGCGAAGATATCAGTGACGTCACCTATTGTTATTAATATGCCAACCAGAGAACTATTGGTCGGTGAAACAAATAATTCATACGAACGAAATAATTCTTTTGTTTAATGTTTTGAACATTTAAATAACAAAAACAATATTTGTAAACAAATATCTTCCCTATTAAGTGGACCCCATATTAAGCAGACACCCTCTATTAAGCGGACAGCAGTGCAAGTCCCATTTTTCTTTTCCCAAATTTACTGTGAAAAATACCTATATTCAACCTATATTCTATTAAGCGGACATGGACATCTTAAACTTGACTTTATGGTCATTTCTATTGTTAGAAACCTGTATCAAACGGACACTGCAATAAGAATGCATGATTTTTTTTGTCCACATTTTAGTAGACTCTTTTAGTAGATCGTACATTTAAGTTTGCCAACAAACTGAGCTGTCACAGAAACGCAATATTTTGTTATTCAGTTTTGTTTTTACAGAACATTTGTTCTTGTTTGATTTTGTGAACCTTCGCATGATTCGATCAATATAGATACTGTTACTGTAAACTTAAATCGCTTTACCTCGAATACATGTCATTGTTTATGGAAATACAGTATTTCAGAGTTCTTGACCATTCATGAGAATGCTATTTGACCCTTTCAAGGTCTTTTAATACTGACGAATATTAATATGACCCTTTTAAGACGAATTCTGAGGAAACCTGTTTTCAACAGATACCCTGTATTAAGCGGACACTAGCACTGGTCCCGAGGGTGTCCGCCTTATACAGGTTTGACTGTGTGTTTTTCATTTTGAATGTTCTTCCTTAGATCATTGACATTTGTTGAGGATTACATACGAGAGCAGGTCTTGCCTCACTATGGCAACACACACACAACTACAACAGTGACCTCCCTGCAGACCACCTTGTATCGCCATGAGGCAAGGTCAGTGGCTAATATAAACCCACTAAATAAATGTGCTTTGCAACCCTCATAACTCAGTCCTCTTGAGATCTCATCACGATTTTGGTAACCTTTTTTTTGGGTTAACCCTTTCAAAATTAAAATATCTGTATGAGAATCCATTATTAAATCTTTCGTAGAAAATTTTTACAGCTTCTGATGATTTCATTCTCAGAAATTAAAGGTAGCTAGCAAAAAACTTCTGCAAAAAGCCTTGTAGTTGTGGCATATTCTACTGTGCAAGAATGGTATTGAAATTGTGTTAGAGTCAGACATGTATCACAGATGTGTCAGAAGAGTAAAATAAGGACGTTTAATTAACACTTACAGTAGAACCTTGCGGTCTTAAACTCCATTATCTTGAACTCAGATCATTTCCCCTTGGATATAATACATTTTCAGTCACTTACTATTGGCTATCTTGAACCCCTGACATCTTACACTTTTTTTTGTTATCCTTAAATTAAAAGTTCAGATCTATAGCATAGCAGGGATCAACTGCACATTCAAGTAGTGCTTAGAGTTAACTAAGCGGTTTCATTATTGCTACCAGGGATATTATCAGAAATGCAGTGAATGCCAGTGAGAGTGACTCTGTGGTATTTGTTGGAAATGGTGTGACAGGAGCAGTTCACAAGTTAATTCATGCACTGGACTTCAAACATCCTCCAGTGAGTTTTCTGATTGCTGTCAGTAGCTGTGTCTAAACTGATTAGACTTGCCAACAGTAATTCTTAATTTGATGCCCTAAAGAATTCTGTCACACTTTTCTGTCATTGTTTATCCTTAAGTATCCCTTGTGGGAGGCGCAATGGCCTCATGGTTAGTGCACTCCACTTGGGATAGAACGGTCCAGGGCCGAGTCCAGGATGGGGACACTGTGCTGTGTTCTTGGGCAAGACACTTAACTCTCACAGTGCCTTTCTCCACCCAGATGTATAAATAGGTATTGGTGAATTTAATACTGGAGGATAACCCTGTGATGGATAAGCATCTTATCCAGGGTGGAGTAGAAATACTCCTAGTCACTTCATGCTACAGAAACTGGAGATAAGCGCTAGCCTGATGGATCACTTGGCTTGTATGCAGACTTGTCACCTACCCCTTAGTGCTTTTACTATGTGTTTATATTTATTAGGCAGATGTCACTCCTGTGGATAGAACTAAGAAACTTGTTCAAAGCAGCTTGGTGCCTTTATTGTTACAACTAATTCTTGTGGGAAAGGAAGTATATCACATTTGAACTAAGTTACACAGCCCAACTTCCACCAATCTTTGGTACAGTGGTAGTGCATCTAATTTAAAAGTGTGTGCAAGATCATAGTAAGGTCTGTGTTTGAGTCTAGTGGCGTATCAGCCCAGTGCCTGTCTCCAGTTTCCATAGCAGGAAGTGAGTAGGATCATTAGATTAATGATCCTACTCACTTCCTGCTATGAAAACTTGAGACAGGCACTGGGCTGATACGCCACTAGACTCAAACACAGACCTTACTATGATCTTATACTCTCCACCTACCTCACTGGATTGGATGCTAGTCCATTACAAGGTTACCACCCTCTAGCATAAAATTTGCTGGTGCCCCACTCTGAGTGGAAAGAGGTATTGTGAGAGTATTTCTAACTCAAGAACAGAGTAAAGGGTCCTGCTCAAGAACATGACACAATCACCGTGGCCTGGGGCTGAACATGGAGCACTTGAACCAGGGTCCAGTGCACTAAATGTGAGGCCACCACACCTCACACTCACAGGTTACGATCATAGGTTTGACTCCTTGTACTCCTTTTGGGAGAACTCAGTTGATATTAATTAATTTTCCAAGTGGATTGTCACTGATTGATGCAGGCCTTTCTCAAGAGATTATTCTCCCAAGCATAACATAAATTATACATGTACAATCATTTCTTTCTGATATCCCATGGCTGTTTGAAGCCACTCTGAGTAGCTAGTAAATAAATAACATTTTGTCAGTGATAAACTGCCAAACTCTTTTAATCACTGGGAAGAGAATAAATCCTGGCCCTCTTTCTCATAAGCTTGCAATGATGATGACTAACATTTACATGTAGCATTTTTCTAATTCTTGTACAATGTTCTTTGGAATCAGATTGTGTTTGTTGGACCATTTGAGCATCATTCAAATCTTCTCCCTTGGAAAGAATTAGGCGCTGAGGTAAGGTGCAAAAGGCTCACAAGTTTTTTCACAACTTCAAACACATCCCTTGGCCAGTAGATTTAATTGTATATACAGTTTGTCAACTTATAGTAAATAACTTGCATCACAGTTGCATTATCAGTGTATTGAAAATGCAGTTTAAAAATTCAATTATTCTACAAGTAAGTTGAAATAGGTGACTGAAAAGGTTACAAAGATTCTCAAGTTATTTACCTATTTGCACAGTGCTTCATAACCACTCATTAAGCTGTTTTTCAGATTAGCTGTAAGTTACTATTTATCTAAGCAGTAGTTTGTATAAATTGTATTTTTTTTTTCTTGGAAAGTGTTCTCCTCATATAATTGAAGGGGTGAGTGCAAAACCATGCTAAGTGACGATTTGGGTGAAAAAAAAATTTCACAAAAGGGCTTGCATTTTTGCATCCTTGCCGTCATGCGTTAACGTGAAATCAACATTTTAACCTATTTAGACCTGAAATCGACATCATTGAGCTTATGCGCTGCATGAAATCGACATTTTGTTGGTTTCTAAGTGAAATCAACATCCTTGCCGTCACGCGTTAATGTGAAATCAACATATAAACCTATTTAGACCTGAAATCAACATCATTGAGCTTATACATTGCGTGAAATTGACATTTTACTGGTTTCTAAGAGAAATCAACCTCCTTGCCGTCATGCGTTAACGTGAAATCAACATTTAAACCTTTTTTGACCTAAAATCAACATTTTTGAGCTTATACATTGTGTGAAATTGACATTTTGCTGCTTTCTAAGTGAAATCAAAGTCCTTGCGGTTGTGGCGGGCCGATCCTTTGTTATGATAAACCGAGGCGAGACTTCGACTTATAACAAAGGCTTGGCTTGGTTATTATAACAAAGGATCGGCTCTGTTTATCATAACAAAGGCCTGGCTTCGTTTATTTGAAGGCCTCGGCTGGAAAAGGGCGTTAGGTATTTTAATCAAAAGTGAACTTTGTCGAAAACGCTCTAAATTTTGCATGCAGTTTTGTTTAGGTATGTTTAGCAATGTCCCGTAGTTTTTCCGCTAAGCTTTGCTTCATTTTCGAGATATTGCGTATGCAAAAAAACCACTTGGTTTTCCTAGCAGTGTCTTTATAAACGAAGCAAAAACCAGCGGGAAAAATACAGCACCATGTTTTTCTATTACATTGAAGACCACATGCAAAAATTCAAGCCCTTTCGCGAATTTTTTTTTTCACCCAAATCGTCACTTAGCATGGTTTTGCACTCACCCCTTCAATTATATTTTTTTCTTCTAGGTTATATGGATCAAGCAAAACCCAAGTGGATCAGTTGACTTGCCAGACTTGGATTCTAAACTAAAGGTGCTTGCTTTGTTGTCCAAATGATAATGATGATGATGAAACTTCAGAGGCCACTTAAGTGTTGTAAACATTATTGTCTGCTTGTTGTTTCACATTATTGCTACAAAATCATTACTATTAATTACCAATTAAGTAAACATAGGAAGGCAAAAATCCATACAAAGTGCCACGAGAACACATATCTTTGCAAGCATTTTACCCTCTTCATGAACATTTATATCATGTCCATGTAATGCTAGGCAATATTCATGGTGATTTTCTAGACAGATTGTTTCATGAAGGCATGGGGTGATGGTGTATATTTCTCTTATTAGCCAAGTGCCAAGGCTATACTGTGAGATTATTTCCCCAAGGTCCTGACAGTATGGATAGGGTGCAGTGAAGTTCACACAAAAAAGACCAAGGGCATATATTATAATGCTCCCAGTAGAGTCCTGAGCAAGCTCGATTATAGCCTGCAAGCAGACTCAGGTTGGAGCATGAGCATGTGCTGCATAGCCGCGAGCGCGAAATCGAGCAGTGAAGCCGCAAGACGAGAAAGTCAGCCTGCTCTGATCTCTGCAAATTTTTCATTTCCACCCCAGAAACTGCAGAACAATAAGCCAACTAAATTTCACTGGAAGTATGAACTTTGGCAGCTCAGATTTCTTGGGATTTCATGACAACATGCAGGCGCGATAAATGTTGCTGATAAGGTTTTGCCAAAGAAAAACCGTCAATGTTTATGTCTAGCAAGGACACTCACTTGATTCCAAGTGATTTTGCTTTGGCGGTCTGGTCTTTGATGATGCTGGTAGATGGGCAAACGCCTTCATGTATGTTGTTTCGTTGCCTGCTTGCAATCACATATGTTTGTATTATTTAACTCTTCCCATATGCAGTCGGCAACATGGCAAGTACGCCTTGATTCATTAACATACTTTCAACTGCTATTTCCTGCTCCCTCTTTAGTTTGAAATTTAACCAGAAATAGACTGGAACTTTGTTAAAACATCAGTAATACGGGCACTCAACTCTTCCTCTGACTCCCGATGTGGATGACTTATTTTTTATTGTGAGAACGTGTGGTAAATTACCGACTCCATGGGGATCTAATAGCTCGTGATCAAACATAATAGATTTACAGTTTTCTCGCCTCTCCCACATTTCGACCAATAGTATTTCACTTCGCTCAGGTGAAGCAGAAATGAAAAAATACAGAGATCAAGGCAGGTTCATTTTCTTGGCACCTCTTCACAAGACTCCTTCCTGCTAGATCGCTTTGCTGTTCACTGCTCGCGCACAACTCAAAGGTGAGCCTGCTCACAGCCTAGCTTGGTTAATGAGAGATTCATTACATGCCCAAAACTGTTTAGAGAGAATCATGATTATGGAGTAGAAAGACATCTTATATTTCATGTGTCCAGTTCTGATTGAAAGCTGACTTGCAGTTTGCTCACATCTGGGATGGGTTGTTCAAAAGCCAGTTTACACTGGTTACGCAACCAGGATTAAAAGTTAACTGAAGAAAAAACAGAATCCCTTGCACAGAAGTAAGTTTGTAGGAAAATAATTCACAAAACTTCAAGAAAACCATGTTTGATCATTTGGAACAGTGCCTAGTCCAATTTACTATTTTTAAATATTGGCTGATTTTAGTAATTGGCCTCCTGAACTATTTTGCTTGTGTAATAACATTCTGGTTTTAAAACAGCTTGGTCCCTTGAAATGCTTGGTCGGTCGTTTTCTTCATCTTAAGACCCTTGACTATTAAATATGACCATTCTAGTCTGTACGACTAGATTTCGGTGGCCTGTGAGTGGTCAGATTAATGGGGTTACAGTTAATGTTGTTTATTTTTCCTATTTTTAGTTTCACTCTTCAAAAGGCAGACAGTTGATTGGCTGTTTTTCAGCAGCATCAAATGTGACAGGTATTTTAACAGACACCAATGCTGTCACTGCCTGTCTGCACAGAAACGGGGCTTTGGCTTTCTGGGATTATGCCACTGCAGGTATAGCAATTGTTATTTTTTAAAGGAGCTCAGTCACGGTTTGCACATTTTGAAAAGTTTAGCCTAAATTTTTCAAATTCGTCATTTGCAATCTGTGTCAATCTTTACCATCCTTGACCATCCTTGTTCCTTTATGGTTTGTTATTATTTCTTTGATGTTTTTCTATCTTAGTAAATTATTATTTTCAGGTTTCCTTCCATTTAAAGGAGATTTTGTACATGGCCAAAAAAACAGGCAAAACACAGTCACTGAGCTCCTTTAATATAGTTTGTACATGTAGTAAGAACAGTCTTCTGTACAAGGAGAGTTTACAAGTACAGTCAGGCTGGAAAATTTGTAATGATCGATTCTAGTGTAGTTTTTATCAAGTTATTTGAAATACCTATTGTAAACAGCAATTTGAACATTTTTGAGCAAGCAATTTAATAATATCACTTGTTGTGATACAATATCATGTTTGTTAAATCATTAGTTTTGTTCATGAATACATTTTATCTCCCTTTTCTTTCTGCCATGAACAACGTAGGACCTTATGTGGACATAAACATGAATCCTTTGGTTACCAGGTGAGCTTTAATGACTTGTAATTGTTTTCCTGAGTGGTTTTCAATCGAGTGTCGAAAGTAATCAGGCAGTTACTTTGGTTTTGGTTTTACTACGGTTTGAGATTGGCTGAGTAGTTTAATTGGTAAGTCATTGGTTTGGTTTTGGTTTTATGACACTCAATTGAAAACTGTTCTATGTGCAATGATAAATTTATATAATTATATAGAGCTTCCAGAACCATTTTCTGGCTTCAATACAGTCTTGTAAGGGCCAATTTACCATATGTAACAAGCTTATGACAAGTGTTTTGTGTGAATCAAACCAGTCCTATAACTTTTCAAGCAAGTTGTTTCAAGATTGCAAGCTAACGCATCCATTTAATGAACTTATGCTGTCAAATGAGGCCCGTGAATTGTTTCAGCTCACAGAAGGGAAATTTCATTCCCTCATTTAAGACATATCATAAGCATCAGCCAGTGAAGTTTCACGTTTTTTCCTGGTTACCCAGGGGAGGGGGACCTATGTAAAAGTTTTGGAGATGCTCGCAAGAAAATTTGAATTAAATCCCTAAAGGAGACCAATCTGGGTGTGGCTCGAGCTGTATTTTACCTCTAAAAGATAACACTTCAAATGACAAGGCTCGATTACCAGCACTGTTCAGGAAAGGAGCCCATAAAAGTGAGCCTAAAGATAGAAACAAGAGCGCTTTTTTATTATTATTTCTTCGAGTGCACCCTAAAAGATACTTTGACAGCTAAAAATATCCTAAGAACAACAACCTCGTTCCCAGCCTCTCTCTCCTCTGCCTCTCTTGGTCGTTGGGAGAAAGACCCTGGTTGCAGCTGGTCACATGACAACCTGTGACACAAACTTTTCCACCGGGGTACAGTCAACGAATAATTTTTGTCCATCTCAACTAAAGTGAAAGAAAGGTCATCACTAACCACACACGTACGGGCAAATACACCTTTGAAATTCTCCAGTCATATTCTAAGCTTCACACAGGTCAGACGAAAGATATTTATATACATCCAGCGTATTGAACTATCACTGAATTCAATTCCAGCCGGTCGATTTAATATTGTAAAAAAGTAAAACTGTTCGCTGTTTCATGTTGGCTGAATTAACCTCACGGCACATTGTTCGCTAATAAAACGATGTTTCATTAACCACTTTGCGGAATATAATTCTTGACTATGCCAAGGAACCGAGTTTCAACATCTGTCTAAATATAAATTTGCATAAACCTGATGCAGATGAAATATAAGTGCGGGCTTATGTCACCAAAACTGTAAGTCATTTTGCACTGCTGTAAATCAAATGCAAGTCAGAATACTTGGCTAATTGGCAGTGTGACAGAAATACTTTTTAATAATCAAAATACCGCACAAAGAAGAACATAAATTACCTCCGAATTCAAAGATTCAAGAAATTGATCCACTGGTTTCACTTTGATTCTGTACGTGACATTTTACATGTGCTAACCGTCAAATAGTTTGTGCTCCATTTTGCTGCCGAATTTCTTTGTGAACGAAAGTCTTCTATATTTTGAAGACGGCAGAAATAGTGTAGCATTCCTTATGAGGAAAATTTGACTTCGAACCCCGATAGAGCATGTAGTTTTTAGTGACTGCTCAAACTTTTGAAACCCACAAAATTTGTCACAGCAACAAACAAAACACTCTGCCACCCGTCCCGTGTTCTCTTACTCTGGCTTCCGTCCCGTGTACGGGTGAAGTGAGCGTAGAGCAGGGGGGACGTTATGCAAAGGGGAAAACACCAAACCCTTGCTCCTTGAAATCCCTATCTTTTTTTCTTTCTTAGTATTGTAACAGGTCAAGTGATAAACCTAAACAGTGATACAATTTACACTAAGCTTTGATGCTGTTCGAAAACTAAACAGATTCTTGTGTTCTAGTCCTGGGTGGACTTCCATATGAAAAGGCGGGCGATGCTCGTTGGAAAATTTGAATTAAACCCCCGAAAAAAGACCAGTTTGGGCGTGGCTCAAGCTTTATTTGACCCTTAAAGATACCACGTAAATTGGAATAGTCTCCATTACCAGCTGCTGTTCAGGAAGGGAGCCTGCACTAGTACATGTAGATGGATTTGAGAGAATGGCAGAAATTGAAACTAAAAACGGAAATGAGAGTTTTGACATCTAAAATAGTGGCACTTCATTGTGAACGCCTTAAATGAGACCAGAATCCTTGATTTATACCCCTAAGCGAGACAATGAGCACATTTTTTCATATGGGATACCGCCTTGGATTTTAGTATTTTACGTGCATGAAAACAAGTGAGAGTTGTAATGACAACAAGCGTGACTTAAAATGCTTTTGAGCAACTTGATTGCTTATAAACAAATTAAATTAACTTAAAGTGCATTTTATGTTTGCTATAGTGACGATCAGGGACTTGTCTACAAAGATGCGATATTTATTTCAACTCACAAGTTTGTTGGAGGAGTGGAAACACCAGGTGAACAGACCTTTCGTGTAATTGACAACGTGTCAGATGGAAAAAGAAAAGTTGTTGTTTGTTAAGTTTGGTAGAAATTTGACAAAAATATTCCTCATTTGGTGGTGCATCATAAAGTCAACCTAGTGATCCATCAATCAAGCTGGGTTCCATATACCCTGCGAGACAGAGATTCCCTCCTCCTTCTGCTTGATTGATGGATCACTAGGCTGACTTTATGATGTACCATCACAGGATAACCCAGAGAATTCTCTTTGCTGGCATCCGTTTAATATGCAACGTTCTCTTCCAGTTATACACTGTGACAGTAAATTATCACGAGCACAGCGCAATGACGCCGTAGCTTAACCCAGACGGCTCTATTCAGAGTCAAGCGCAACAACACTAGGCTACCAGGACCCCCATGCCATGGTACTAGCTACTCAGAAAAAATCCAAATTCTCCCAACAGTAGTCGAACCTGTAACCTTCCACACACCGGCACTGAGCTACAGGAGACCTCTGGGGGGGGGGGGGGGGGTGGTACCTCACGTAACTACTGTAGCCTGTGCCACTCAAGCCTGAGACAGGGTCTCGGTCAGTAGGGATTTATCATTTTTTTTCGTTGTTTTTCTGTTACGTGCTTTGAATTATTGAATAAGCATATAACTGAAAGAAAAATGAGAGGGGATCGGCTACCTTTGACTCGATCATTCCCACTGACCATGTTTCCATTGCTCGCCTGCTTGTTTAATTGTCCTGGCTGACTGGTGAAGAGTCTGGAACTGACTAATGTTGCAGATACAATATGCTGTCAATTTGCAGGGATCCTTGTAGCCAAGAAGAGTCTGTTTGTGAACCCTGTTCCCTCGGGCTGTGGTGGTGGCTCTGTATTTTTTGTAAGTACAGAAAAAATAATGTCTTTTAAAGGAGTTCAGTCACGGTTTTTGGAGTTATTTTGGCCACGTACAAAATTATCTTTGAATTGAAGGAAGCCTGAAAATGGTAGTTTACTAAGATGGGAAACACCAAAGAGATAATAATAAACCATGAAGTAACAAGGATGGGCAAGGATGGAGAAGATTGACTCGGATTACAAACGATGAACTTGAAAAATTTAGCCTAAACTTTGCAAGAGCGAAAACCGTGACCTAGCTCCTTTAAGAGTTCCTATTAAACCCTCTGTTTCATTAGGGAGCTTAAGAAACCTCGACGGCGACGGCGAGGACAACGTCTATTAAAAAATGATTGTATATTTTACCTACGAATATCGCGGTGCTCTAAAGTCATTTACTTTGTTTATTACTGTTAAAACTATCACGAAACTGAGTCTAGGACACACCGATAAATTCGACATAAAAATTTAATATATTAGCCGTCGTGGTTCACGTTCTCCAAACAGCGCAGAATTTGGTCATTTCACTTTGTTGTTTTGCAGAGGACGGCAAAGAAATGTACCAAGAATTATAACGCACGTGCACAGCCATTGTTCTCCTCATTAAACCTTTTGTTTAGTGACGTTCCCGTTGCCGTTGCCGCCTTGGTTTTCTTAAACTCCTAATAGTAATAATAGAGTCGAAGGTCCCTTGAAATCGAAAAAAAGGGTCCAGCTTCAGAAATGGAGACCAGCTTAAGCGTCCATGTAGGAAAGTTGTCTGCTAATGAGAGGTTGGAAATGTAATGATTGTATGTGGCTGTATCTGCCTCAACTTCGTTCTCAGGGTTCAGCCTGTTCAACCCTGTTCCAATTTTCAGACAGGCTCTGTGCCAGAGGTTGCCCTACACGGGGGTAGGGGTGCGGATAAAAAAAATTCAATCAGTCCCATTTTGAATCGTACGTGGCATGCGGGAGATTGGAACCTAGAAAGGTGGAAAGTTAGGAATTTGGAATGACCTAGGCAACTCCGATCAACAAGTAACTTGCAGTCGAACTGTTCTTGAATTTGTGAAAGATTCTATGTTTGTGTCACCTTTGGTTAAAAAAGACTCGGAAAAAATATCAGTACGAACTTGAAGGCCCCTTGTAATGGCTAAAACATTGAACTTCAAATGCTAAACGAGCACGTGACGATGTAAAAAAAATGTAAATAGTGCAAAATCCTAAAAAAAAAAACATCATTGGTTGTTTATTATTTACACGGACAGACCGGTCACCGTCAAACGTCTGTGCAAATGGTAAGCAAAATTCCCTGATGGTAAGTTCCGTTCGGACTGTCCAATTAACGAATTGACGTCAGTTTTTTTATGCGTCTGTCCACTTATTGATGATAAATTGCGTCATAACATTGTCAAAGTGGCTGTGGAACCACGAGCCGCCGCAGTAAGCTTTGACAATGTTATGACGAAATTTATCATCAATAAGAGGACAGACGCATAAAAAACTGACGTCAAGTTGATTTTTACAATAACAAGACCCCAGAATGGTCAAATGCCGGGAATAAATGAGGTGAAAAGGCGCCCATAGACTTGCAATTGCCGTAAACAAAGATAAGTGAATTTTATTCAAAATGACGCGAACATGGTCAATGGCTTTTCTCGCTTTTTGATTGGCCACTTAAAAAAGTCCATGAAGCTTCATGGGTTAAAAAGTTGACAGATGAACTTGAAAGCTTGCATATATTAAAATTTTATCCGTCTGTACTCTTATTGATAATAAAAGAGCCGATCAGCGCGCGAGAAATTAGACAGTTATTGTAAAATTACCATTCACTCAAAAAACCCAGTTTACCGAGAGAGACTAGGACGAGTTCGACCTGATCATAATTCCAAGATGGCGGTGAAGCATATTTTCCATTCGGATATTTCGGGTGGAGTACCTTTCAAGACGCAACTCTGTTTATTTCTTAAATGTTCCGGTCGGCCGAGCCAAAATTGTCTTTCCATTTACATTCTGATCGAAATTTCCGGAATTTGAGGGTAAATGGTAAACACCATTAACTACCCGCTTTTCAACTTCCGTTTTCTTTGTACTGAATTAAAACACAATGTCAGTATCATAGCACTGTAGTTAGAACTTACATGTATTTTGATAATAAAACCTAATGTAACTTCGCTACATTTTCATTTAATTTTTGCACGTAACATTTCTTTCATATACACAGCTGTAGAAACTGCTCCACAAATTTCTAGCTTCAGTTTAAACACCACCTTATACAAATTAAGTTTCTCTACTTTTTACATAGATTTATTTCAAATATACGCTGTTTTTGGCTATTTCTTTGTATATAAGACTACCATGCAACTAAATGTATAAGGCATGCATGAACTATTATGAAATATCAGTAAGTTTGCATTCTTTCTTAAGTATTGTAGTTTTTTACATGGCACGCTTTGGTCGTTCTCATAAACGCCAAAGCGCAGTCCTAGCTCGTTATATACAAAAAGTGTTTATCAACAACGATAAAATTGAGTTTGGAGAATCATGATATCACTGGAAAAGTTGAAAATTTACATGGACATGTCAATTTTAATTTACAGCATGTAAATCTTGATTTACATTCTTTGTAAATTACAATTTACATGTTAGGGTTTTGTAAAATAAATTTACAGGAAATTTACAGCTTTTAGTACAGCATGTAAATGTTCTGTAAATAATGATTTACATTATCTTTGTCGACAATGATCATTTGAAGAACATGTAAAAACCTGTAAAATAGTTTACGCACTTTTACAGTATCTGCCTTTGTAAAAAACATGTAAATTGCTTTGCTAAACCATGTAAGAAACGTGTAAATAATTCAAGCGAATACTGTAAAAAGTCTGGAAATGTTATGTTTGTAGCCCTGTAAAAACCATGTAAATGAAAAAAGGGGGCCTGTAAGAAACATGTAAAAACCATGTAAATGAAAACAGGGGGCCTGTAAGAAACATTTAAAAACCATGTAAATGAAAAAAGGGGGCCTGTAGGAAACATGTAAAAACCATGTCAATGAAAGAAGGGGGCCTGTAAGAAACATATAAAAACCATGTAAATGAAAAAAAGGGGGCCTGTAAGAAACGTGTAAAAACAATGTACATGAAAGAAAGGGAGCCTGTAAGAAACATGTAAAAACCATGTAAATGGAAAACCTAGAAGTTGCACGGGTGCAGTGGGGGGCTGTAAATAGCCTGTTCAAAATATGTAAATTAAAAAGGGGAACCTTGCAAAGGCTGTGAAAACAATTTAAATAAGATAACGGGGGCTTTTCGAAAAACTGTAAAGACCACGTTAATGTAAAATGGCCACTCTTAGAAAAAAAGATCTAAATTTAAGAGAAGGCCTGCCTAAACCCTGCAAAAACCATGTAATGGAAAAGTGGGCTTATTTGATATAACTCTGGTGTAACGGTTCAACCAACGGAGACTGTTCAAATGATGTAAATTCCAAGTTACCGACAGGTTCGCTATCCTCTTGTAAACGGTTGGTTGGATTTTGCAAAGAAATAAATGAATAGTTACCCCGGGCAGGTTAAACTTGGGACGACCGTTTTCTCTCGAATGCTTTGAAACGTTGTTTTAGGCTATCTGGTGTATTTTCAAAGCTCTGTAGGTTAATTTTAGGTTGCGCAAAAAAAAAAAAAAAATTGTCTGTTCGGTTATTCTAGAGGAGCTTGAGTATCTCGTACTTATTAGGGCTTTTTTTGTCCACTTCCCGAAAACGTTAGGACTTATCACCTTTCCAATAATGATAGCTGACTTTTTTTCGCAACCCAAAATGACATTTTTTTTTTTTTTTTTGGTGATTTCCACCGTTCTGTGCTTTCATTGCCGTCACTGTTATCCCAGTCCCTTTGTAATAGCATACCAGCCTTGTGAGTGCCCGATCTCCAACAAACAGGAATCAGCGGTCTTCATGTTAGGTACCAGGTCCTCTCGGTTCTCCCGCCATGTTCGGCAGTTCGTTGGAACTTGCATCGAACTCGGGCTCTGTTTTAGCGGGCCAAAATCCACTCTACCTTCGCTTCGTCATCGTGCACGGTTTCAAGGCAAAGTTTTCCGTTACCCAGAAGCTGAAGATAGCGATTACAGGCAACAACAACAACAGGTAAGCAAGTTTTGCATAAATTGAACGAGTAGAGTAAAGTAACGTCAAGATACGTATTTCGTTTTGCCTTTGGTTGTGAATGTGTCATTATCAAGGAGAAGTTACATTGCTTGTGGAATCGACTTTGGTGATGTTTACCTGCCGTGCATAAAGAGCTTTATTATCTGTTATTATCTGTTCTCGATAACCGAGTAAGAGCATGCGACATTTGTTATTGGCTTATATGCACCTCATGATTCCTTCTGATGCATTCTCTTGTAAGGTTATGTTGCCCTCTGATGTGAATGCTAGTAAGCTAAAAGGTAATGTGCCATCTTCAGCAGAGAAATTTCTCTTATGCTAGTGTAAGTATTCTGAAGTTACTCAAGTGTCTACAGTTGTACCTACATGCAAGTTACAATATGCTACACAACTGTACATGGACATTGCACCCACTGGTGCTGATAGTAAGTTAAATGTTGTGAAATTTTCTTTCACAAAAAAAACACTACGATACTTTATAAAGAGGTATACATGTACCTCAAACTGTCATGAAAACTACACAGGACTTGAAAAAAAAAAGGAAGAGTAACTTGCCCAGGCAGGAAAATCTACTTGTCTTGGACGACACAGTATAGTCAATCGATTATTTCATAACAATTAATAGGAATTAGTCAATGATATCAGAAATCAATAAAAGGATTCGTCATGAGTAATCGATTGTGATCAAATTTTCAATAAGCATTATCAATTTTGCTGATACTAGCTTATCTTTTAAGCAACATTCAATAAGAAAGAAATTAACAAAAGATATGAAGTGAAATATGAAATCATGAATACAATTGCATAAAAACATAACATTGTATCCTGTAAACAGAATATTTTGCTGGCATACATGTATTGGGTCTTTGGTAGTGCCTTTGAAATCTACATAAAAAAGTTACAATCAAACATTGTGTTGAGGGACACAATTTTTCTACAGTTTATGTGAACTAACAAAGAGAGGCCAACTTTCAATTGATTCTCTACTGACTGATAAATTTGGTAAAATCAAATCAATACCTTGAAACTTCTCTAGCATGTGAGTATGAATTTCTTTCAATTGATTGATAGCACTGATAGCACTTACATTAATTTCAATTTATTGATTTATATCAATTTATGGATCATTTCGATCGATTGCCTTACCCTGGGATGACCAGACAGCACTTTAGAGCCCTGTTACAGCTGTACATTTTACTTGTATGAAATTGGGCTCTTACCAAATACATGTAGCTTTCATGTGTCATGCATCTGTTCATTCATCTGTAGCAGGGCAGGAAAAAAAATTGTAAGTCACCTGCCCAGTGGGCCAGTCAATTTCAGTTTTCACTTGCCCCCATTTAAATATTAGTTGCCAGTGTGATGGCCAGTAAGGAAATCAGAGGACAAATGCGAATGAAGTACCCTCGGATTCCTAACTAATTCTTGCTGTCAACCTAATAATTAACTAATCTTTAGGTCTTAAGTTTTGAAATGGAATGACTGGAAATTATCATTTATCAAGCTGGCATTTTTAGTCAGACTCACAAGACTACTGAGGCTACATTGTAATTTCACTTGCCACCGGGCCACTGAACTTCTATTTTCACTTGCCCAAGAGCAAAATTTACTTGGCTGAGGAAATCAGACCTGGGTTTTTCCTGCCCTGAGTAGATCACAGATAACACCAAAATGTGGTAAAAACAAAAAATATTCACATTTCCATTACCAGAGTGTGTCGCAGAATCTGTGAATTTTTCAGGCGTGTGTCAGTGATGTTCTTACCACATTTTGAGGTCTTTTGTGATCTATTACCGAACAGATGCACAACAAGATAGAATCTTTCTGCTTCATAATACATAACAAGGAAACAAAAACAAACATTTATGACATTGGCTGTTCCTTTGTCCACCAATAGAGCATAAGTGCACGTAAGAAACAATCAAATTGTGCCTGCAAATAACTTGACTTATTATTTAAACATTGTTTGATAGGAGTTTCATTTATTGTGCATGAATATTACAATGTAGAAGATAGTGAACATTGAATATTTACTGCCACACATTTTGAGTTTAGTTCTTCTACATCCTCTGACATTCAGTGCCTTCCAATCAGAGATGCAAAGTTTTTGTCACACAGTAGCTACAGATGTAGATGTAAGATCTGTTTAATTGATGAATATTTAGGGCTCAAAATAATGGCCGGTCAACGGGCAATGTCTGGCCAGAATGGTGACTTGACTGGCCAAAAACTTCACTTGCGGGTCATGTTGACCAGTCATGTCATGTTGAGATGGTCACGTTCATTCTTGAATAAGCAATCAAATCCCCAACTGTAAATCTGAGAGTTTTTAATCTCTTTTTTATTATGACCTCTAATGAAAACATACACCAATGCATACATGTATCTGTTCGAATGGCTAAAGACCATTCGCTTGCTGTTTGTTGTGCGTTCAAGATCGATAGGAATGCCATTCGAGTGACTGGGGTTAAATCCGTTCAGAAAAATATTAAGCCAATTTTTAAACGGTCTAGCAGTGACTGGAACAAACAAACTATACTTGTGGGTTTAATTTGGCTCACATTACATGTACTTGATTTTTGCGTAAATATCCTGACCGGTCAGAAAGGAGACGTGACCGAGCTAAAATTACTTTGGCCAGTCAACATGACCGGCTACAGTCTGATTTCAAAGGTCACAGTATAAATTGGAATGATAAGAACAAATAATAACTCCAGTGTAAAATTCACTGATTGATATCATACACAGAATTTGCTGATTCATACTCAGACATAACTTATTGAATGAAATGTTTTATGTTACTTATAGGATGAAGTAAAATTGAGAGTGGTCAATACATGCATACTCCTTGGCATTGATGCTTGATCAGGAAAAAATCAGTCACTGAGAAGTCTACAGTACTTATGACTCTATAAGGGGTCCAAGGCCCATTTCTTGAAGGCCCTGGAAACTTTTTGGGCCCACAAAGCCATCTTTAATTGAGTTGTGTCTAAAAACTAAGAGTTGTGTATGCCTGAAACTTCTTGTGGGAAGGAAACCTCTGTTCATATTGAGAATAAGCGATTAAAACAGCTCTGTAAGGGTAAGATTTCAGATTTTGGTATGGCTTTCTGGGTGCGAAAACTTTTTGGGACCTTTGAGAAATGGGCCCCTGGTGAATTACAGTCTAACATGGTGACCTTCAAAACTTTGATATGCTCTGGCAGCTTTCTGGCTTAAATTCAACCACTTTAAACATTATTTTTTAATGCTTTGAAGTATCACCTACACTGTACCTGTGTTAGTGAATTAGTATCAAATTTAAATATCTTAGATTGCTAGGTTGATACTTATTGTTCAATACAGCAGCTATAAGATTTCATCATAAAAAGCAAAGGCTATGTTTACATACATGTACCAGAGCAATAATATATTAACTTATGATGTGTTATGGGAACTATGGTACTAGATAGGCCTTTCAATTTCAACAGGCCCCTATGAATGTTTTTTTACAGGACAGTTTTTTTTATCACAAAAAGAAAAAGTAGAATTTTGAATATTGTTTACAGTGAATGTTTTGTCAGGGGTCCAAAATGTTTGTACTGTTTGGATTCCGTACAGTTTTGGAAAAAGAAGGAAACTGTGACTTTGTAAACATAGCCTAAAAGATGTCAGAAGCCTTGTTTTATGTTATGCAATGTAGTATTCCTTTGGCATGAATGTTTTTATGATGAATTTAAAATGTCAATCTCTATCTTGTGGTCAATGTTTTTTCTCCCTATTTTCTGTTATTTCAACAGAACAATTCACTCTATGAAAAAAAGTTGATCAATACTTCACACTTACATTGCAGTAATTTTTATAATAAGGTAAAGGTAAAGTCTGCATACGAGCCACGTGGCCCAACAGGCTGGAGCTTATCCTGCTTTCTGTAGCAGGAAGTGACTAGGACTATTTCTACTCCCCCTGGATGAGATGCCAGTCCATTGCAGGGTTACCCCACCATTAAATTCGCTGGTACCCACCTATACACCTGGGTGGAAAGGCACTGAGAGTAAAGTGCGTTGCCCAACAACACAACAGAATGTACCCGCCTAGGGCTTGAACCTGGATCGTTCGATCAGGAGTTGAGCGCACTACATGTAACTA
This sequence comes from Orbicella faveolata, assembly GCF_042242905.1. Taxonomy (NCBI): domain Eukaryota; kingdom Metazoa; phylum Cnidaria; class Anthozoa; order Scleractinia; family Merulinidae; genus Orbicella; species Orbicella faveolata. Next base: position 15,720,995 of record NW_028301564.1, read on the forward strand.
CGAGGCCACCATGCCTCCCCCATTTTTCATAATAATTATTAAGGCTAATTTAATCCTACATTAATTACTTAGTAAGAAAAAACAGTTTATTCATTCATTTTATGACAAAGGTATTATCATTGTTACATTTGACTTTGTGGATTTAGTATATATTTAAGACAGGTATCCATTCGCAAACAATTTAATTTAGTAATACACCTAAATTGCAAAATTTTGACTAGTTGTAGCTGACAACAGTATAGTTCTTAATCATTTTATTATTTATGAATTAAATAGAGCTGAATATGACATGGTTTCACACAATCTTGAAAAGGTCTTGAATTTTAGTAGTCTTCTTGAAAAGTGCTTGAATTCGGTTAAAGGAGCTCAGTCATGGTATTTTAAAATATTTTGGCCATGCACAAAATTACATTTAACTCGTCTTGTTATGGATAGATAGAAAAGAAAACATGTTTTATTTGTTGCAATGTATACATTGTAAACTTTAGTCATGGCATATAAAAACTATTTGAACTTTACTGAGTTTGTTCTGATTGCAATAAATTTCTGATTCTGTATAAATTTGCATACTTTCTACTATTATAATTAAGGTCAACAGATTTGATTACAATAAAGCAGTACATTCCATGCATTTTTCTTCAAGTTATTATTTACAAGTCAATTATCGCACAGGGTTTCTGCCTCCCTTTTTCGATTTCCATGTTATTTACAGGCTCCCTTTTTCCATTTCCAGGTTATTTACAGGCTTCCTTTTTCAATTTACAGGTTATTTGCAGGCTTCCTTTTTCAATTTACAGGTTATTTACAGGCTCCCCTTTTCAATTTACATGTTATTTACAGGTTCCCTTTTTCGATTTCCATGTTATTTACAGGCTTCCTTTTTCCATTTACATGCTATTTACAGGCTCCCTTTTTCGGTTTCCATGTTATTTACAGACTCCCTTTTTCGATTTACATGTTATTTACAGGCTCTCTTTTTCCATTTACATGTTATTTACAGGCTCCCTTTTTAGATTTACATGTTATTTACAGGCTCCCTTTTTCGATTTACATGTTACTTACAGGCTCCCTTTTTCGATTTACATGTTACTTACAGGCTCCCTTTTTCGATTTACATGTTACAGGCTCCCTTTTTTGATTTACATGTTACTTACAAGCTCCCTTTTTCGATTTACATGTTCTTTATGGGCTCCTTTTTTGATTTCCATGTTATTTACAGACTCCCTTTTTCGATTTACACGTTATTTACAGGCTCCCTTTTTCGATTTACATGTTATTTACAGGCTCCCTTTTTTGATTTACACGTTATTTACAGGCTCCTGTTTTCATTTTCCATGTTATTTACAGCCTCCCTTTTTTTATTTACATGTTGTTTACAGCCTCCCCTTTTTTATTTACATGTTATTTACAGTATTATGGCAGCCTCCCTGTATTAAATTTACATGTTATTTACGGGTTTCCAGGTTGAATCACAAGAAATTTACAGGCTATTTACAGTATTTGCAGGGACAGTTTACATGTTATTTACATGATCTCAGCCCTTTGCTTTGAAACATTTACAGTGTTTTCTTCATCATTTACATGTTTGACTTAAAATATTTACATGTTTTTTACATGAAACCTCCAAAACATGTAAAAGGGGAAAAATCATGTAAATTATTCTTTACAGTCTCTTTTTGATTATTTACATGTTAATTACATGTTATTTACATACCCTGTAAATTTTCAACTTTTCCAGTGTATATGGGGTATAGCATAGCCAGCCCTACGACTGATGCCGTTAGGCCCCGTCCACACTACACCGGAGAAATTTGAAAACGCAGCTTCATCTCCCGTCCAGACTAATCCAGACTAAACGGAGCTTTTCGGAAACGCTCTTCAACTCGGAGGAATTTGAAAACGCAGCTTTATTTCTACGGTTAAGCCTGCTGTCCACACTAATCCGTCACGAAAATGGAGCTTTTCGAAAACGCTCTTTAAACCTGAGGAATTTTGAAAACGCCGTCTTTGCGTTTTAGTGTAGCGGAAAACATTTTGAGAACAGAGCTCTTCGAAAACGATGGCGTCACGATAATCACGTGATTTCCCTGTCCGCGTTTTCCCCAACCACAAATCCAAAATGACCGATGATTGTTGCGTTTTCAAATTCCTCCGGCGTAGCGTAGATGGAAAATATTTGACGCGCTTTAACAGTGAAACCTCCCTTTTCAAATTTCTCCGTCGTAGTCGGTGGACGGGTCCTTAGTGTGATGAGCGATTTCTGAGCCAAGTAATCATGTTTCGCCCTATGTCGATGATAACGCGCCGAATGTGTCTCATCTTCCAGCAGTAAATTACAGGGTTCAAAACTGAATTGAGAAACACAAGAGTCATTGAGAGAAGAAAAAATTTTTTCAAAGCAATACTCGTACCGTAGACTTCAATGACAGCCATGCAGATTAAGTGAGGTAAATAACAAATCAATAACAAAAGGTATACATAAAATGTACCAAAAGCAGATTTAACGAGGATAGCAAAATGTGCCTTTTCGCCTGTCTGTGTTCCGTGTTGTACTTGGAGAGTGTGGATTTCTCTGTTGTGGTGACGTACGGCTAAATAGATCCTGATGTAGACCATTGCAATAAAAACGAGACCAACAACTGCAAGAATAACGATAACGGGATTGAAAATTTCGGATGGAAGCCACAACGGGGTCAAAGAAATAAACAGACTGAGCAGCCATATTGAGATTACCAGAGCAACAACACGCTTGTGAGTCACATGTTCCTGGTATCTGAGATGAAGATGAATTGCCAAGAACCTGTCTACGCTCACAGCGACAACACCAGAGAACGAAGCGACAGAAAACAAGCACAAAATGTTATGGAACGTCACTTTGTTGCTACAGCGGGAGTTGTGCTGTAACCAGTTGACCAGAAGTGAAGTGTAGAATGGCTGAACTAGTAAACCCACACCAACATCCGAAACAGCGAGACTGAGGAACAAAGTTTTTAAGGTCGCTGGCAACGAAGACGTTTTCCGTATCGCGTGCATTGTTGCAATGTTTAGCAAGATGGTGGTAAAGCATAGAAAATTGTTGAAGACGCAGTTAGCGATGTAGGTAGAACGGAGGTCCTCAATTTCCAGGTTTGAGGGGAAATACTGCAGCGAGTCTTCACATATTGTATTCATGATAACAATTCAAGTTCAAGACACCTGGCGTTTTCACTTCTCGTCTCGTTTCCCAAGTACAGTTAACGTTCCTACCGGCTTTTTTACACCTTGTGAAAGTATTTCGTTCGTCAGAGCCGTGATGTTCATACGCGAAGGACTAAAATACCTTTGAAAGGAAGCAAGCAGTTTTGTATTTGTTTCCGCAAAAAGTGCAGTTTATTTTTCATCAGATGAACGAAATTGCATGAAAACAATAATATTAGACGTGTGATAACACCATCTGCACTCACTGACAAAACAACGAATTAAGAAAACCTGATTATTAAACAGGCAGAAGGTTTGTCAAATTTTGGTCTTGAGAAAAATATCTTTCTAATTCTACTTCTGAATCAAAATCGTAAGGCTTTGTTGGTTTGTTGGAAAAAAGCCTTCACAGGAAACAGTTATGTACAAGAGGAGAAGCAGGGACATTTTCTTATTATTGCAAAACTAAAGAGAGAACTAACAACGTGTAATTAAAAGCGTTTTATTCAAAAGTTATGCCATATGCTAATCGCTGGTAAACCTGCAAATTTCTGTCAAGCATTGCTTCTCTAAAGTAGTTCCTCTTTTCCTTTGTTTTGGAAATATTGTCAGTGTTTAGTAATTAACGAATTAAAACTGAAATACACATAGGTAGCTATCATTTCGTATTTCATTGGCAGAGAAGACACCGACGTCACGCCGATTGGTTAGCGCGCATTGCGCGAAATTTATTAACCAATCATTAAGCTCAGTCAGTGCACGAAACAAAGTTACCTAAATTTCTGACGTTCTTCTAATAAACGTTTCTTGATGCAACGACACAAGCCAAAAACACATCTTAAATCGGTCAAAAAATGACTGCAGAAGTGGCTTCAAACCAGCGAGAGATGCTTCTGCCGACAGTGTATTTAATTTCGACACCCAGGTTGTTTAACATTTACCCGAAAATTCCGGAAATATCGGTCAGAATGTAAATTATAAGACAATTTTGGCTCGGCCGACGGGAAAATTTTCGAAATAAACGGAACGGCTTGAAAGGTGGTCCAAAAATTTCCAACCAAAATATCCGAGTGGAATTCATCACCGCCATCTTGGAATTATGATCAGGTCGAATTCGTCCTGGGCACTCTCGGTAAATTGGGTTTCTTTTTGAGTACCGTAAATGGTAAATGGACAATCCGAACGGAACTTATACCATCAGGCACTTTTGCTTACCATTTGCACAACCGTTGACGAACCGTAGTATCAATGGCAAACAACCCCACTCTTCTTGTAAAAACTAGAAAATGATTAAAAAGGCTCCATGAGAGCTTCTCAGCAACAAAAGCAGGTTTTTCAGGGTTTTCAGGTTTTTTCGACTGTAGCACGTGATATGCAAGTGCCATATTTGGGCAGCACAATTCACAGCTGTGAAACTGCTTCATCCTTCATTCCCCTTAAATTCTGCGATAACCCGTTAATTTATATAAAACGGGTTAATGAACATCTTTTGCGGGACAAAAATTCCCATGTTTTTAAACATCTCAATTGTTCTAAGCATTGTCGAGAGACAATTGTGATGCCTCCAGTTTTAAAATTATTGATTTTGCTAAGACTTTCTCACAACTTAAAATCAAGGAGAGTTTTCATATTGAACGGTTAAATCCAGAACTCAACAAACAAGTTGAGCATGTCAATTTATCGTTACACATTTAAATGTATCTATTTCAGCTTAGTGGTTTTTAACTATTGTTCTTTTCAAATTTTTATTGGTTAGTTTAAATAAGTTTGCATTTTACGTTAATTTAACTTTATAAAGGGTCATTGTATAGGCTGTTACTAACTACATATATAATAACGATCTTTCTGTAAACCTTATGTACTCATTATGGCTGATGATGATGTTTGAAACATCGAAACATGTTCCGAAAACTGAAAAGCGTTGTTGTGTTTTTAAAAATATTTACAACACTTGTGCTATCAAGACCCTTTTATATAAAACAGGACAAAAGTACTAACCAAAGTACTAACTAAACGTTTTCAAATGTACTGCAAGTTCTACAAAAGTACTTACGACACGTTTTCAAATCCAGTGTCGATTTGATTCTTACTCAGCCATACAAAAATTGTGTTCTGTGGTGTTCTATAAGTTATAACTGTATTTTACACCTGCGCAAAGCCTTGGAAAAACTGTCCGAATCTTCCATTACGAACCCGCTTGGCGCTGTCGTTGCATAGTGAACAAGTCTTTATTATTAAAAAGCCAATAACACTACGAATAAAACTGTTTTTTATTTACAACATCGAACAAAACTTTGCTACAAAATCTCTTTTACATGTGTAATTAATATATATTTAAACGTCTTTTTTCTTTCTTTCTTGTGAAGAGTGACCAAACGGCCACTGAACTCAGTGTGTCAGCACAGCATTAATAAGCAAACAACAGTATCAATTCTGTAGTCTTACATTATTAAGGTTTAAAATGTTCTTGTTTGTTCGAGTTCGCGACCCTTGTTCATGTATACAGAACATGTTTATCGTCGCATGGCTGACTCTACGATTACTGCGATAAACGATTTCTGAGCCAAGTGATTATGTTCCGCAGTATTTCCATGATAGTGTGTCCAATATGGGTCATCTTCCAGCAGTAAATTACAGGGTTTAGAGATGAATTAAGAAACATGAGTGTGAAGGAGAAAAAAAATAATCTCTTCAATGGGTCACTTGGGCCGACGATTGTCATGGCGGCCAAACTGATAAAGTATGGCAGATAACAAAACAAAAACACGAGATATAGATAGAATACACCGACTGCAGTTTTAATGATGCCAGCAAAATTGGCCATTTCGTCCGTCTGTGTTACTTGTCTTACTTGAAGGACCTGCATGTGATTCTTGTGGCGTCGTACGGCGACATAAATCCTGATATAAACCACCATTGTGAGAAGGAAACCAACAGTAGCTGTAATGCCAAGGAATAGAGCGCGAGTAGCAAGCGAAACCCACAACGATGTTAGAGAAACGAATGCACTAAGACCCCATGTGAAGATCGTCACAGCAAGAACACGCTTGTGAGTTACAAGTTCCTGATATCTGAGATGAAGATGGATCGCCAAGAACCTGTCTACGCCTACAGCGACAACACCAAAGAATGAAGCCGCTGATAACAAAGTCGCAAAGAGGGCAAAAACCTTGTAGGTTATACAGCTGGGAATGTTGTGCTGTAACCACTTTATTAGAAGTGAAGTATAAAATGGCTGAACACATAAACCAACACCAAGATCAGAAACAGCAAGACTCAGGAGCATTGTTCTTAAAGTCTTTGGCAACGAGGACGTTTTTCGTATGGCGTGAATTGTGACAATGTTCAACATAATGGCGGTAAAGGATAGAAAGCTGTTGAAGACACAGTTAGCGATGTAAGTCGAATGAAGGTCTTGGACGTTGGAGGCTTTGGGGTAGTTAGGCAGTTCTAATTCACACGACGATTTCTTCATGACAGTGGCTCAAGTTTCCTTTAAGGCAACGAGTTTTTGTCATATAAAATTGTTTTACGAAGCTAGAATATATAAAGAAGGCCTGCAATTATAAGACCATCTGCACGTCAGTGATTGGCAATGTCAAGAGTTAATGAATGCTCATGTTCTTCATTAAACAACCAAGAGGTTATTAAACAATGGTTTTATATGTTTAGCGACGAGTAAACTGACAAAAATCTATCATTCAGAACTTCCCCAAGATAGTTGTTTCTAATATTTGCAAGGAAGTTTGTCTTTTCCACGATGTAGTCTAGAGCATTTTGGTATTTAGAGCGGTGATAAAGTAATCAACAAAACAGAACAGGGATAAAACTCTGGGGCGGATACAGGATTTTAGAGAAGGAGGTTCAAGACACGGACCTCCCAAGGCGGTCCCCTGTAGGGGAGTCCGGGGGCATCCTTCCCCGAAAAATTTTTTACAATAGAGATCCTCGGAAATGGGATTTCGGGCATTCTGAGACCAAGTTAACGTCTAACAATGTCTCATTTCTTTTTTTTAATTTTAGTAGTTCGATCAAACGCCAACCCTCCGAAACCCACCTCTATATCCGCCGCAGATACTATATAGCTGCTGGCTGCCCGCGGAGTTTTTTTAACAGCTTCAAAAATGTTTGTGGTAGATGTACTCATTTGTAGAATAATCCTTGGGTTTATTATTTTTCTGGAGAAAATCGACTGCAAAATTTAGCCGTGTCGTTATCAAATTTAAAGACACTCATTGATTATTCATTTCTTTTGTATTTCCTTTATGAATTAGTGCTGATTTTTTTCAAAAAGTAATAAACAAATAGAACAGGAATAAAAATATGTTGCTGCTGGCTGTCCGCGTAAGACTTCGTTGAAGCCAGCTGTCTGACTGCCTTCCTTTTGCGCTTGATTGGTCGAGAAGATAACACCTTGGCTTTGATTGGCCAGAGCGTGTGGCATGTGTTTTATTGACCAATCAGGGGGCTTGGTGAGCAGAACAAAGTGCTCTCAGATGGGCTGAGGAGGGCAAGGACTATGGACGCAGAAGGACCGAGGGAAAAACATTAGAGCAAGGTGAATATACATTTAAAGCATTCTCGTCCCCATAGCCCTTTTCGCTTCTCTTAGCCGGCGTGGCCTTGGCACGAGAGACGGAGGGCTCTGGGGACATAGGATTTGCCGATTAATAGCCCTTTTCACGGTTACTTTTGCTTATTTGCATTACAATAAAATCTAGCATGTATGTGAGGCAATTTCGGGCTAGTTTGTAGTTTTAGCTCGAAATTGTCTCGCATCCACGTTGGATTACATTGTAATGCAAATGAGAAAAATTAACCGTGAAAAGGGCTATTGGAATGTATTTGATTGGGTGTTTGAAAACAAAGATCTCTTGAACGGAAGTCAAAATGTTGGTAAGGAAGTGCGTATTGCTGGCGCAAAAATATGAAACAGCTGTGACCAGCTGTGTTTAAAAGTGGAGGACCTTTAGCTGACCTAAACCGGTTTAGCTTCACGGACTGATCTCGCATCAAGGCATTTAAAAGCGAAACAACCAAATTGAACTATTCAGTTGCTCCATGCCTGGACTCAAAAACAATGGGCAATAACTGAAAACTGAATCAATGAGTTGCCAACGCGTGTCGGTGTGTATTTCTTGAAATAATAGTATTCCTTATCACCTCTTTCTGTTCTACACTGAAGGAAACATTCTCCAAATTGATACCACTTACGACCTGAGACAATGATTCCTCGAATCCTACCTCGACGGCCGCCATTGACAATCCCATGCAAGTTATAAAAACATTACGACTGCATACATGAAGACCGGAAGTCCTAGAATCTAGGACTGGGAAATCCTCTGTCTCCAGAACCCTTTGTTTCACGTGCCAAGGCCGCGCGCGCTAAGAGAAGCGAAAAGGGCTATGGGGACGAGAATGCATTTAAACATGTTAAAAAATACCATGTCGCCTTGTGGGTCTTGCTTGGTCATACAAAAATTGCGTGCTGGATTTTATACGTCGGAGTAAAATAACTGTATTTTACTCCGCGTAAAGCCCTTCAGAAAAAAACACCTGTTCGAATAAACTATGCCATAGCTAAAACAGTTAACAGCAAATCTGGCGCGTGCACGTTTCTCCCTTTCAATTCCAGTGTCTTCGTCATTGCAAAGCCAATAACACTGCGAATAAAACTGGTTTTTATTTACAACAGCGAACAAAACTTTGTTACATACTCTGTTTCATTTAAATATATGCAATTAATTTATTTTAAATGATTTTTTATTTCACGTTTTAAGAATCACAAAACAAAAAAGTCAGTGTATCAGGCAACAATAAATGGTCTTGCACTAATCAGTTTGAAAACGTTCTTGTTTACCCGAGTTCGCAGTCTTTGTTCATGTTTTCAGAACATGTTTATTTACAGCATGGCTGACTCTACGATTACTGCGATGAACGATTTCTGAGCGAATTGATTATGTTCCTCAGTATTTCCATGATAGTGTGTCGAATATGTTTCATCTTCCAGCAGTAAATTACAGGGTTCAGAGATGAATTAAGAAACGCGAGTGTGAAGGAGAAAAAAAATAATCTCTTCAACGGGTCACTTGGGCCGACGATTGCCATGGCGGCCAAACTGATAAAATATGGCAGAAAACAAAACAAAAGCACGAGATATATATAGAATACACCGACTGTAGTTTTGACAATGCTAGCAAAATTTGCCATTTCATCTGTCTGGTCTGCTTGTTGTGCTTGAAGAGCCTGGATCTGATTCTTGTGGCGTCGTACAGCTAAATAAATCCTGATATAAACCACTGTTGTAAGAAGGAGACCAACAATTATTATAATGCCTTCGAATAGAGTCCGAGTAGTAGGCGATACCCACAACGATGCCAGAGAAGTTAATGCACCAAGAACCCATGTTGAGATCGTCACAGCAAGAACTCGCTTGTGAGTTACAAGTTCCAGGTATCTGAGATGAAGATGAATCGCTAAGAACCTGTCTATGCCTACAGCGACAACACCAAAGAATGAAGCCACTGTAAACAAAAGCCCAATGAAGAAAAAAACCTTGTAGGTTATACAGTTGGGAATGTTTTGCTGTAACCACTTTACCAGAAGTGAAGTATAAAATGGTTGAACAAATAAACCAACACCAAGATCAGAAACAGCAAGACTTAGGAGCAATATTCTTAACGTCTTTGGCAAAGACGACGTTTTTCGTATGGCGTGAATTGTGACAATGTTCAACATGATGGCGGTAAAGGATAGAAAGCTGTTGAAGACACAATTAGCGATGTAAGTCGAATGAAGGTCTTGGACGTTGGAGACGTTGGGATAGCTAGGCAGTTCTAATTCACACGATGATTTCTTCATGACTGTGCCTCTAATTCACACGACGATTTCTTCATGACAGTGCCTCAAGTTTCGTTTAAGGCAACAAGTTTTTGTCATATAGAATTGTTTTACAAGGCTAGAATATATAAAAAAGTCCTGCAATAAGACCATCTGCATGTAAGTGATTGGCAATGTGAAGAGTTAATCAATGCTCGTGTTCTTCATTAAACAACCAGAGATTATGAAACAATGGTTTTATTTGTTTATCGACGAGTAAACTTACAAACATCTGTCATGCAGAACTTCCCCAAGATAGTTGTTTCTAATATTTGCAAGGACGTTTGTCTTTTCCACGATGTAGTCTAGAGCATTTTGGTATTTAGAGCGGTGATAAAGTAATAAACGAATCAGAACTGGAATAAAAATCTGGGGCGGATACAGGATTTTAGAGAAGGGGGTTCAAGACACGGACCTCCGAAGACGGTCCCCTATATGGGAGTCCGGGGGCATCCTTCCCCGAAAAATTTTTTACAATAGAGATCCTCGGAAATGGGATTTCGGGCATTCTGAGGCCAAGTCAGCGTCTAACAATGTCTCATTTTTTTTTTTCATTTTAGTAGTTCGATCAAACGCCAACCCTCCGAAACCCCTCTAGATCCGTCGCAGATAATATGTAACTGCTGGTTGCCAGCGGAGTTCTTTGAACAGCTTCAAAAACGTTTGTGGTAGATCTACTCATGGTGTTCGACAGAACGCAGTTCTAATCGCGTAAGGCATAAAAGTTCGAGATCTGTGCATCTATCTATCTATCTATCTATCTATCTATCTATCTATCTATCTATCTATCTATCTATCTATCTATCTATCTATCTATCTATCTATCTATCTGTCTGTCTGTCTGTCTCTGTCTGTCCGTCTGTCGGTCGGTCGGTCGGTCGGTCGGTCGGTCGGTCGGTCGATCGATCGATCTATCTATCTATCTATCTATCTATCTATCTATCGGGGGACACCAATTTGGTCCCCCCCCCCAAAAAAAAATTCTTCAGGGGCGAATGACGTCATGTCTATGTTCGTCCATGTGCTTTCTTTCGAGTGTGGAGGAAGCACAGTATTGTGGACTGTAGCGGATACTGAAGTTGTTTATTTAAAGTTCGAAGTCAATGTTAATGGCATTTAAAAACCTTGCTGACATGTCTTAACGAAATGTGGACGACTGTAGTTTGGCTGCGTGTTGTGTACCCTCTTCTCTTCAACCGAAACCAATGCTGCTTTTTGCTCAATAAATTAAAAGAGGAAATGAGTTTCATTTCTCTGGCCCAGGTTTCTGTGCGCGAACTATTATGTAACGTAAACCCAACGAAAGTGTTTACATATGAAATGAGTTCAACTCCCACAGGGTTACTTTGATACACGAACATGTCCTCCGTTCCATTGTTTCGGAAGTTAAAATGCCCTGTAGCTGTTACCCCAAAGCCAAGGCGATTCAAAGTCGCGTTCGTAAACAAAATAATTGTCCTAGTTTTGGTACTAAAAGCACATTGTCTCGCATACCGACGGAACAAACATGGTTGGTATCGATTTACACGGTCACTCTAAAACATGGACTGCGGACTGCGGACTGCGAACTACGGACTACGGACTGGGTATGAAACACAGACTTATGTATAAATCGCGGACTAAGCATTACGGACTGGGCATAAAACGCGCGCGGGCATGTTTTTTACTGACCGGTCGTAACTAATATTACACAATACATGTAAAAACGAGAGTAAACCTACTCGTATGCACGTGTTTTGCGATCAAATCATTTGTTTTTGCCCCTGCTGTAGGAAGATCAATTTCACGCCTACCTAACAGCTCAGGCACAAAATGCTTTCCCTAGAATTTTTTTTTTTTTTATTTTTTTTTATCATACCAAGCCTGCTTTGCGATCAATTTATTTGTTTTCGCCCTTGCTGAAGGGAGACCAATTTCACGCCTACTTAGCAGCTCAGGCACAAAATGCTGTCCCAAGAATTTTTGTTTTTTTAACATAGCAAGCCCGCCAAAACTCGAAGGCACTTACTACTAGTTTGTAGAATAATCCTTGCGTGTATTATTATTTTTATGGAGAAAATCGGCTGCAAAATTTAGCCGTGTCATTTTCACATTTAAAGACACTCATTAAACATTCATTTCTTTTGTACTTCCTTTATGAAGTATTAATGAGTTTTTGAAAAAATTATAAACAAATAGAACAGAAATGAAAATATGTTGCAGCTGGCTGTCCGCGTAGGACTTGCCAACGCCAGTCGGTGTGTGTTTCTTGAAATAACAATGTCCCTTGTCGCCTCTTTTTGTTCTACACTGACGGAAACATTCTCCAAATTGATACCGTTTAAGGTCTGAGACAATGATTCCTCGAATCCTGCCTCGACGGCCGCCACTGTCAATCCCATACAGGTTATAGAAACATCGCGACTGCATACATAAAGACTGGAAGTCCTAGAATCTAGGACTGGGAAATCCTCTGTCTCCAGAGCCCAGTTCGTTTCTCGTGCCAAGGCCGCGCCGGCTAAGAGAAGCGAAAAGGGCTATGGGGATGTTAAAAAATACGATGTCCCCTTTTGGGTCTTGTGTGGTCGAATAAAACTTGTGTGCTAGATGTTATACGTCGGAGTAAAAATAACTGTATTTTACTCCGCGTAAAGCCCTTCAGAAAAAAACATCTGTCCGAATACAGTATGTCATAGCTAAAACAGTGAACAACAGATCTAACGCGTGCACGTTCCTCGCTTTCAATTCCAGTGTCTTCATCATTGAAAAGCTAATAACACTGCGAATAAAACTGGTTTTTATTTGCAACAGCGAACAAAACTTTGCTACATACTCTCTTTCATTTAAATATATGTAATTAATTTATTTTAAATGATTTTTTATTTCACGTTTTAAGAATCACAAAACAAAAAAGTCAGTGTATCAGGTAAAAATAAATGGTCTTGCACTAATCAGTTTGAAGACGTTCTTGTTTACCCGAGTTCGCAGTCTTTGTTCATATATACAGAACATGTTTATTTACAACATGGCTGACTCTACGATTACTGCGATAAACGATTTCTGAGCGAATTGATTATGTTCCTCAGTATTTCCATGATAGTGTGTCGAATATGTTTCATCTTCCAGCAGTAAATTACAGGGTTTAGAGATGAATTAAGAAGCACGAGTGTGAAGGAGAAAAAAAGTAATCTCCTCAACGGGTAACTTGGGCCGACGATTTTAATGGCGGCCAAACTGATAAAGTATGGCAGATAACAGAACAAAAACACGAGATATACATAGAATACACCGACTGCAGTTTTAATGATGCCAGCAAAATTGGCCATTTCGTCCGCCTGTGTTACTTGTCTTACTTGAAGGGCCTGCATATGATTCTTGTGGCGTCGTACGGTGACATAAATCCTGATATAAACCACTATTGCGAGAAGGAAACCAACAATAGCTGTAATGCCAAGGAATAGAGCGCGAGTAGCAAACGAAACCCACAACGATGCCAGAGAAACGAATGCACTAAGACCCCATATGAAGATCGTCACAGCAGGAACACGCTTGTGAGTTACAAGTTCCTGATATCTGAGATGAAGATGGATCGCCAAGAACCTGTCTACGCCTACGGCGATAACACCAAAGAAAGAAGCCGCTGATAACAAAGTCGCAATGAGGGAATGAGCCTTGTAGGTTATACAGCTGGGAATGTTTTGCTGTAACCACTTTACCAGAAGTGAAGTATAAAATGGCTGAACACATAAACCAACACCAAGATCAGAAACAGCAAGACTTAGGAGCAATGTTCTTAAAGTCTTTGGCAACGACGACGCTTTCCTTATGGCGTGAATTGTGACAATGTTCAACATGATGGCGGTAAAGGATAGAAAGCTGTTGAAGACACAATTAGCGATGTAAGTCGAATGAAGGTCTTGGACGTTGGAGACGTTGGGATAGTTAGGCAGTTCTAATTCACACGACGATTTCTTCATGACTGTGCCTCTCATTCACACGACGATTTCTTCATGACAGTGGCTCAAGTTTCCTTTAAGGCAACGAGTTTTTGTCATATAAAATTGTTTTACGAAGCTATAATATATAAAGAAGGCCTGCAATAAGACCATCTGCACGTCAGTGATTGGCAATGTCAAGAGTTAATGAATGCTCATGTTCTTCATTAAACAACCAAGAGGGTATTGCGTAATAGTTGTTTTGCTTATCGACGAGTAAACTTACAAACATCTGTCATTCAGAACTTCCCCAAGATAGTTCCTCCTTCTTGTTGTTTCTGATATTTGCAAGTGTTTTTATTTCTTCATGCAGTCTAGGGCATTTTGTCATTTAGAGTGGAGGGAAAAATATCGCAAGAATCGAAATTGGAAAGAAATGTAACTGCTGGGTGCACGCAGAAACTTCTTGGAAGCCAACTGTCCGACTGCTTTCTTCTTGCGTTTGATTGGTCGAGAAGATAGCACCTTGGCTCTTATTGGCCAGAGAGCGTGTTGCACGACTTTTATTGACCAATCATAAGGCTCCACGAGCGTAAGAGAGTGCTCTCAGGTGGACTGGGGAGGGAAAATCATTAGAGCAAGATCAATTCAAACATGTTAAACAAATACGATGCCCGTTTTGGTTCTTACTCTGTCATACGAAAATTGTATGCTAGCTACATACATACATACATACATCACTTTATTTACCCTCGGATTTCAGAGTAGTTTATGCAGCTAATATCTCCGAGCATTTAACCATCAGATGAGAGATAGACCACCACACCGGGAACTACGTCCCCTACTCTTTTCGATTAGTGTGTGGGTTCTTTTACGTCCCACAGAATTAATTTTTGAAGAGTTGTGAGACGGGGCCTACGGTTTATCGTCCTTATCCGAGAAGACTAGAAAGTCTAACCATTTGCAGATGTCATTACAAAGGCAGCACTTTCTCCTCAATTATTTAAAGACCCTGAGTGTTGGTCCGGCCGGGGTTTGAACCTGCGACCTCCCGCACGCTAGTCCGGTGCTCTACCACTGAGCTAACCGGTCGGCGGTTATAGCTAATTTATTTTGGTATGAAAGTACTTTAGTCAGGAAAACTTATCTGATTTTACCGTTAATAACCCTCACAGCTCCTGTCACAAAGTCACCAACATAAGCAGAATCGAAAAGAAGGATACAAGGAAATGGAATAAGACTACAATATGATTATAGCCAATAAAGAAGTGTCAAGACTTCATGAAACTTGCTCGTGTCATTCTCAGGTTACTATTGACTCTGAAGATGACTTACGCTTGGGTTGTCGAAACGTCAGTTACCCACTGCAGCTTTTGCTCACTAGCGACATAAACACATGAACGACATAACGACGTAATCGCTTTTGTAAGTACAGTTGAACCTTCGGTTACGACCACCTCTCCTAAGCGACCAGTTTTTTTCCAAGTCAAATCACTGTATTTGGAACCTCTTATAAGCGACTACCTCTCGTAAGCGACCGCGACCACTTTCAGAGCTAAAAGTTTGAAGTTTTCTTTTGTTTTTAACCTCCCGTAAGCGAGCACTCGACAGATAATAGAGTGAAAACTGGATAATAAGATGTTGTAACATTCTGGCCTTCCAGGGTAGTACAAGAGACGGACATTTCTCAAAGGGAAGTACCGCATTTTTCTCGAAATTGAGTTTACACACGACTAAAACATTTAAAACATGGGCTAAGTCTCTGCGGTTACCATATACTAATGAGGTAAAATTTTTACCCAATATGATCTGAGCTCTCGTAAGCGACCGCCTAGGCTTGACATTTTGGGTGGTCGCTTACGGGAGGTTCGACTGTAATGTGAACATCGGTAAAAAGACATATGGGAAAGATCAGGTTTTCCTTATGCCGTTACGTTCAAGCTGACGTAACGTTGCTATTATGTCATGGAGTGAGGGTGTTCACACTGCAAACATAACGACATGACGACATGACGTCCTTGTTATGTCGCTAGTGTGAACTAAAGTGAACGATTCTCACCCAGACGGATGCACCAGACGAACTCGTTTGGTATATTCAGACCTTGATTTACGATCTAAAAGAAAACGAATAGATATCACCGGCTACAGTCTGTTCGAAACGTGACAGTAAACATAAAGAGAACACAACTGTTTTCTATGTTAATGGTGGTAAAGCTGCGAACCTAATCTATTTCTATTTTGCCATGCCTCTTTTCGGCTTTTCTGTGTTTCTTTTAAGTTTTTCTGCAATTTTAATTGTGATCATCACAAATGACTAGTTGGTAAGTACCAACATACCTAAAATTGCGTTACCTAGCCCCCTTATGTGCTCTGACTTAATGCTCAAGTCCACACCGGACTCAAATGTTACCGCACTTAAAATGACGTCGTCAGCCGCCAGATTACAGCTTCATTTGAGAATCCTCTTTACCGCTTTCTGTGACAGAAATTCAATCAGGATCTGTTTTGTCTTATATGTGTTTCGCATTTAGGTGACGGAAAATTCTCACAGATACCTGAAAGAAATCGAGATGAGAGAGGAAGCTGGTACGCCCGCCATTGTCGGGGCTATCAGAGCGGGACTTGTGTTTCAGCTAAAACAGGTACATGGCAACCATCTGGAAACACTAAAGACTATTTATTGTCGCAATACAAAAGTTCAAATGAAGCCTGAAATTACTGCTGAAGTTGAAGCTTAAGAGCTACGCTTTCGCCGACCCACAGCATCATCAGCGATGGCTTACATCGGTGAAAGCTCTGGTTTTAACCTCCAACTTAAAGGAGCTCAGTCACGGTGTTTTGTCTTTTTTTGGCCACGTACAAAATCTCCTTTAAATGGAAGGAAACCTGAAAATAATAGTTTACTAAGATAGAAAAACATCAAAGAGATAATAATAAACCATAAAGGAACAAGGATGGTCAAGAATGGCGAAGATTGACACGGATTGCAAACGACGAATTTGAAAAATTTAGGCTAAACTTTTCAAAATGTGCAAACCGTGACTGAGCTCCTTTAAACAGGACAGCAGTTTCAGGCCTCATTTGAACTTTTCTATTCTTGTTTTGAAACTGTTATTGAAGGACTATTTCCAAAGACTATTAGGGCAAGGAAACGATGACGGTGCCAATGACGATAAGGTTGCATTCATTTACTATTAAAGGGATACCAGTCATATGAAGTTTCACTATCATTGGTATTTTTCTCTATTTTTTGTCAAAACTCTGCTAAGCTTAAAGGAGCTCAGTCACGCTATTTCGAGTTAATTTGGCGAATGGCCACTAAAAAAAGAACCTTAAAATTGAAGGAAACCTGAAAATAGTTTTACCTGAGATCGAAAAACACCACAGAGATAGTAATAAACCATAAAGGAACGAGGATGGTCACGGATGACACGGATTACAAACGACGAACTTGAAAAATTTAGGCCGAACGTTTCAAGATGCGCAAACCGTGAGGTAGCTCCTTTAAGGACATTCACTCTTACCCAAAACGAGCCCAGAACACTAAGATTTTCAGGTTTCTTTCCATATAAATATGCAATTGGATTTTGACTTTTCGAATTCATGTTCGTGATAGTCAGAGGATTTTACTTGCTACTGCTTTTTAATTTGAGAGCCGGCTAAAATGTTATCCTTAAATGGTCTAGATAGCAGCAGACATGTAAAGATTTTAAGGAAAACGACCACTTTTTTAAGTTTAAAAAACATGTTTCGACAGAACTTCTGTCATCTTCAGTTGAATGAATGATTACAAAGCAAGTTGAATAATAAGTAGGCAAAAATGCTAATTAAGACAAATAGTAACAACAGAACGTGAAAAGGTGTAAATTAAAAGGATAATTTTAGATTTACATGGTGTAATTGCTGATTGAGGCAAGGTAGTTCTTTTTGAATATGGATAGCCTACCTTGCCTCAATCAGCAATTACACCATGTAAATCTAAAATTATCCTTTTAATTTACACCTTTTCACGTTCTGTTGTTACTATTTGTCTTAATTAGCATTTTTGCCTACTTATTATTCAACTTGCTTTGTAATCATTCATTCAACTGAAGATGACAGAAGTTCTGTCGAAACATGTTTTTTAAACTTAGAAAAGTGGTCGTTTTCCTTATCCTTAAATGTTTTTGTTGCCTTAACGTTTTGATGTACCTTTCATTAAGGAAATTGGAGCAGCTGCCATTATGACTAGAGAGGAAGAGCTATGCAGGTTAGTTAAATTTTCAAAATAAACTTTAACGATACGCAAAATTTTCCTTCAAATACACTATTTTATGTATTTAATTATTACAAAATGCTAAAGGAGCAAAGGATAAGGAAATGCTTCTGACGAACTTTTCCCCCAAATGTCAAAACAATGGAAATGCTGTGATGTAGCATTTGCACAATGGTGCTAAAATACTGGATAACAGTCACCATTCTGCAATGTTTGTTCTTATGTTGACTGTCCCCTTGTTAGCTGTTTTCAATGTTACAATTTCGTGCGGTCGGGAACCCAACTCAAGAGGGAAGATGTCCTGAACTGTAATCTGTATTTTTTTCATTTACAGGAAAGCATTGGCGGCATGGAGCAGTAGCAGTAACCTTGTTCTTCTAGGCAGCACTTCGGTCCCTCGTCTCCCTATATTTTCCTTCCTCATCAGGCACCCAATCGCTGGGGTGTTCTTACATCACAACTACGTGTGTGCCTTGCTTAATGACTTGTTTGGAATACAGGCTCGTGGAGGGTGTGCTTGTGCGGGCCCCTATGCGCAGGTGTCTGCTATTCTTGTACTTATAATTTGCCTGTTAATGTCCTCCAATAGACCATTTTACAGTTGTCTGCTCCATGGCCTGGCCTTTGAATGGTTGCGAGGCCAGAGGTGACCTTGTGATACAGACCTCACTATTTTTGTTGTGCATGTAAATCAAGTTGTTTTAATGCTAACTAGTTTGCGTTTAAATGAGAAAAGCAGAGAGGTCTGTATCAAAGCAAGGTCACCTCCAGTCTCGCTTGCAATCATAGGCCAGGTAACTAAGCACCCAGCTATAAAATGGCTTATTTGCATAGAGCGTTTTAAGGTCAGTAAATGTTATTTTTAGCTAGATTTTCCGGAAACAAATTCTAAACTTCGTCTCATTTCGCTCCTGAAACGTTAGCTGAGTTTATCGGAAAGTAAAGACCGATTTTAATTTATTTTATTTTGGTAGAGTCTTTTGGGAATAAATGAACGACTGGCAAAGGAGATTGAAGATCTCCTACTGGAAGACAGGTGTGTGTCTATGTCAGTTTCATTTTTATCCTTTGATTTTTCGCTCCTTTTGTCTTAGCATGTTATTTTATCATTTGTTTTCTACTTCTTACATCCTTTAAAGTTTCCTTATTTTTTCGCAGTCGCTTAGACAGGGTTCATCTTCGACGATACCAGGAATATTCTGAACGAGAAATTTTAAGGTAAATATTTTAACACTTGAAAAAGCGCTGAACTGGTGACAATCTTTTCCCTTTAATCGCAATACTTTGGCCACTGTTGACAAATCCATTTTATTTCCTTACGGCTTTACATTTCTTGACTTTGTTTTGCTATTTTCTTTACTTTACCTATAGAATGTATCGATCTAAATGCCCGATATAGTGTAAATAAAAAATTGAATTGAATATGCGAAAACACTTTGAAAACTTGATGTGGGGTACAACGTAAACATCGACTTTTAGAGTAATAGTAAGGCCCGGTCCACACTATGAGGAATTTAAAAACGGAGGGGAGTCACTCTAAAAGCGCATTAAATGTTTTCCGTCCACATTACGCCGGAGGAATTTGAAAACGCAACAATCACCGGTCATTTTGGATTTGTGTTTGAGGAAAACTCGGTCAGGGAAATCACGTGATTATCGTGACGTCATCGTTTTCGATAAACTCCGTTTTCAAAATGTTTTCCATCCACACGAAAACGAAAAGCCGACGTTTTGAAATCCCTCCGGTTTGAAGAGCGTTTTCAAAAAGCTCCGTTTTCGTGACGGATTAGTGTGGACGGTAGGCCTAACCGTAGAAAGAAAGCTGCGTTTTCAAATTCCTCTGGTTTACAGAGCGTTTTCAAAAAAGCTCCGTTTTCGTGTCGGATTAGTGTGGACGGTAGGCCTAACCGTAGAAAGAAAGCTGCGTTTTCAAATTCCTCCGGCGTAGAGTGAATTCCATAGAAAGTGACGCAGTATTTTTTTGTTCCAAACATTGACACCCTGTTGCCGTTCTTGGATTAATTTATAGACCAGGCTTTGTCCGTCTCAATTTGCCGTATTTCATGTCACACGATGCTGTGGAGTTTGTTTTAAAAGCAGTGGAGATGGTGGCAGAACATGGCTGGAAGCTTCTTCCACAGGTACACAAAAAAGAAAAGCTCTGTGATAACAGAAAGATATGTGAACACATCAATAATCATAATAATCATTGCAGTTATATGCACAACTTATGCAGCTGTGAAATTGAAGCCTGAAATTTTACAGCTGCCTAAGCTATGTACATAACTTCGATGATCATGTAATCTTGTTTTCATATTTTTCTCGGCAGTTCAAATATATGATCTTTCATATGCTCACTTGCAGACAGATATGTCGTTCTTGTCATCTCCTTATTAGTGTCTTAGCTCTTAACCCATTGAAAACCACGTTAAACGAAACGTAAGGCGCGGAAAGCTAAAGTTTCCACCTGTGGACACAGCCTGTGTGTGCGGTTGTTGGTGATGAGATTGGCAAACCAAAGGAAAAAAAAAAAGAATGATGCCGCTGGGCAGCGATGCGGGTGACTGCAAGTCTGCTTTGGCCGTGGTTGTTGTGTCACTTAACGATGGTAATAATCTTTTGTCTTCCTGATCTGTTTAGTACATGTTCAATCCTGAGACTGGAGAATGGAAGCATAGAAAACATCAGGTAACCCTTACGTGCTGCATTTGTTTGTTTGCTTGATTTTCCCTAGGTAAATCTGTGTGTCTGTCTGTGTATATGTCTGTGCGTCTGTCTGTCTGTCTGTTATTGTTTTGTCCCTCTCTCTTTTTTTAAAGCACTGTAATTTCTTGCAGTATTCGTAGTTTTGGATCAGCCATCAAGTTAGCGTTCTTACGTAACACATTGGTATTTACTCTTGAACTCTTATTTGCTTCTTCTTTTTTGGGGTCATTGTTATCATTTTTTTAAATATTTCAAATACACCGCATCTTTTAGGTCGCCCTTGTCACCACAGCTGCTACGGTTAATCAGTAAAGCAGTTGTCACGAATACTTTGCCGTTGCGTTTGATTGCAGGTGTTTCGTGACCGGAAGTGGCTCGGTTCAATCTCGTATTCAGATGGTCACATGACCTACCCATCATCCTCTCCGATCACGGAAGAAACTTCAAGTTCTTACTCGGTAAGAAACTGTTCAGGAATTTTCATGTTCTGCAGTTTTCTCGTTTAACCTTGGTACCTTGGTACCAAATTGTGCATAAGTGTAAATCTACTAGCGTTTTATCACGAATGCCGTTCTCTGATTGGCTACACTACTCACTGTCTATTCTGTGGTAGATAGTGAGTAGCGTAACAGTGTGCACTTGTTAACAAAATGACGGTCGCTTCTTGGCGTTTTCTCAGTGTCTGTGAAGAGGATTTAGATAAAGTTTTGAACGACTAGTAGATTTATACTAAAACAATTAGATTATTCGCTGCGCCCTCGTCAACTATCAATCTGATTGTTTATTAGTGTGCAGTGGCTGGAGGTCGTCTAGGAAATGTCGACATTTTTTTCGTTTTTCCAAGGTTTTGGAGGAAAATTTTGATGCAAATGGATAGTTTAATGATAATAATAACAATAATAATAATGAAGGACATTTTCGGGTTCTTGACATTAAAAAAATTGAAATTATTGAAAAAACTGATGTGTGCACGTGCACAACTTCAATTTTAAATGACAATTCAATTGGAGCGATCTTTTTCAGGTGCAAAGTTAAATAATACGTCCAGAAATAATTGGAAACCGTTATTTGAAGTAAATTCTAGTAAGAATTCTACTAAAACAATTAGATTATTCGCTCTCGATTTCTATCGCATGATACTTGGCTGGGACTGCGCCCTCATCAACTTTCACCTCATAGAAATCTCGAGCTCATAATCTAATTGTTAAATAGATAGTAGCCAAGCAGTGTGCGGTTGCCAACAAAATGGTGGCCCTTTCTCCGCTTGCATTTTCGAAGTGTCTGTGAAGAGGATTTAGATAACAACGTTTTGAACAACTAGTAGATTTATACTAAGCAGTTAGATCATTCGCTCTCGATTTCTATGCGTGATAGTTGACAAAAATCTCGAGCTCATAATCTGATTGTTAAGTAGCCTACTTGGCAACGGAATGTAAGAATCTTGTCAAGAGAAGTCAGACATAACATTGCAGATATCAACGGAGAATCGTACATGCAGGTCATAGAAATAAAGAGATAGAAATGTTTGCGTTTATATAGAAACTTAAGAACAGAATAAACAAGGCACGGACCATTAACGACTTCCGTGTTTTTTAACCGTGAAATGGTGAGAACATTTGCGTGTTAATACAAGAAGAGTTTATTTTTGGATCTCTCCTTTCTTTTACCAACTTTTCTTCACAGAAATCTCTGTTTTTTATCTTCTTCTTCAGGAGTGTCTTTCTGAAGCTGAGAAAATATTCCGTAAAGCAGCTACAAACAAGGTAATAACAGGAAAACTTCTGGTTGTTGTTCTTCGTACGCAGTACAGTGTATTAGGTCGACGATAGACGACTGATTTCACATTTTATTACTTTGCTTTAATTCTCCATGCAGTTTCTGAGGAGATAGAAACCAGTGTTTGAATCGAATTGTTTCATCTTCCAGGCGTTTTATGAACCTGTAAATACTTTCTTTCAATTTGAAATTATTTTATTCTTCTTCCCAGATTATTAACAGTGTTGGTGATCAGTCATTATTGCTGGGTGAAGAAGGCGAAAAGTACCGCTGGTTTTTACTTCCAAGCGAAGCTGCCCAGCTGTTAAGTGGAAAAAATCCTGCGCACTTTCCAATAACACCGCCGTTTACTCCACCACAGTGGAAAGCTGACACGAGTATCTTAGAGGGGACTAATTTAAATAGGACTGGTTGCTTGAAACCTTGTGATGAGATCTGTTTAAGTACCAAAGAAAAATGCTCCTTGAAATCAGCATACAAGTCTGCTACATCCAGAGAAAATGTCAACAATTTAGTTGTGGATTCTAATTGTGTTGTTAATGGACAAATCCATGATTCATACACTGGTGATGTGCATTTTAATAACGAGAAATGCGATAACTATAGAAACAGAGATCTATCAACATTTCCTGACCTAGGTATGGCAAACGTTGTAAATTTAATGACAAATGGGGACGCTATATCTCTCGAAGCTGGCAAATATTATCCTGCGAATTCTGAAGCTGAAAATACTGATGCAAGACAGGGAGAAAATCGTGTCTGCGTGGAAAGGGCTCTGGAAATTTCATCTGTAGAGACTGGCTCTTGCGAATTTACCAAAGAGGAAAACGCCCTCGAAAACTCCGCTGCTAAATATATTGAATCTTCATCGAACGATTTTGACAAGTGCCCCGTTTCGTCAACTTTTGACGGAGCGAGGACTACCGGCCTGAATGCAATCACAAATTCTTCTTCTGAAAACAAGATGATTTCTGAAAACAACGATGCTGTTGCAAATTCAGAAAATGTTTGTCGAAGGAAACCAAGAAAGAGCAAGCAAAACGAAGTGACAACTGGTAAACCGCAGTTTCATCATCCACCAAAGAACATTTTTAAACCAACTGTACAAGTAAGAGAATATTAAACTTATCAATTTCGTCAAGTAGCAAATTCTTACAAGTAACTTAACAAAAAATATATGGAAGTCCGTAGGGAGAATTCTGAAGTCAATCGGGGAGTGAGAGTTTGATCACAGTAATTGAGTTGCTTCTCATTATTTAGGCTCAGGCTAATTTTTGAATAGCCCAATTGTGGCCCTCTCTCTGTCAGGCAACGATACGCTGGTAGGAGAGAGGTTCCCTCTCTCTCACAAGCGAAGCGTTAAGTGTCGTGAGAGAGCCAGAACTGGATTGGCTAATTTTTTTGCGGGATGTCGGTCGTTTGGCGTTTTTGATCCCTCGCTTCTACTGAAAAATACACGTTGAACATCATCGAAAGTCATTGTTGTGTGTCCTAAATTTCTTGCAACATGCTCTGTCCGAAGGTATAGCCGCTTGAAGGGCAACTGTGTGATGATACTTTTTTAGCGCCTCACAAAGTTGTTGGGTTTTATTATATGCATTTCCACGGGAAAGGCCATTTTCGGCTGTTTCACTTTTGTTATCATACTAGTCCAAGAATAGTGCAAATACGTCATTTCATATGACAATGTTTCAGTATTACATTCAGTATGACATATTTATCACATGGCAATTCTCTATTTTCCAATTGCCCATAATTCACTCTATTTGCCCCCCCCGCCCCGCCCCCCCCCGCCCCACCCTCAATTTTGCGTATACTATTGCTATGAAATGCTCTTGGGAATATGCAGACCTCCCAAGAGCATTTCACAACAGCGGGCAAGCAGAGTGAATTATGGGGAATTGGAAACTAGAGAATCCAATAAAATACTTTGACATGCGCCAAAGTTAAAAAATGTGGTTAGACTCACTTCCACTGAAACGCTTGCTAAAGTCAGTCGGTTATTGCTTTTCCGTTATGGATTTTTAGGCTTTAGAAGAATACGACATGATTCATGATGGTGATCGAGTGATGGTCTGTCTGTCAGGAGGCAAGGATTCACTATCTTTGCTGCACACCTTACATCAGTATCAATACTACAGCAAGTCTAAGGTATGCAATCGTGATCGTTCATTACACGTCTGAGTTAGTTCAAAGGGCCAATAACTAAAATTAGCCAGTCACATTGCTCCATTCCCAGTCCAATAGTCTCTCAGTATTAGAACGGGCACTATCCCGAATGATCCCGCACGATCACTCTTGAAGATTTTTTTTGGTTGTTTTATGGCTTAGTCAAAGAGAAGAACTTGCCTTAAACATAAAAGATCCCTTTCTTTTTCTTCCAACTCTCTTACCCTTCCGACGTGAGTATACGCCTAGTAGGCTCCCAATCAGAATTGCACGCTTTTTTGCAGTCCGTGATCGTTACATTTTTTTCCTCATTTTCAAGGGTGTAATAAATGTATCTTATTAACCAAGCGCGAGAGCAGCACTGGGAGAATATCGGCCCGAGGCCTTTTTTTACGGACGTCGCTGCGTTCGGTCCGTACTGTCAAGATCTCGGGTCGATATTCTCTCAGCACGGCACTCGCGCTTGGTTAATAAGATATGTGTAATCAGCAGTCCTGTCTACAAACTGTCGTGTCCGGAGAGTAGTGTCAGGGGTACGTTTTTTGACGGTGTTTTTGCAAAATTCAAAATGTTTTCTTTTTATATTATGTTAACACGTATGTATGGCTTGGTTCGTTTTCAGGGTATTAATTTTGAACTTGGATCGGCTACTGTGGACCCTCAGTCACCTGGATATGATCCTAAACCTCTGGTCCACTATTTAGCGTCCCTTGGTGTTCCTTACTTCTTTGAAGAGCAGGGTAAGTGACAGTTTAACGGTGTTTGACGTCGAATCTTGACCTATTCAAATTTTAAAACTACGCCCTGATAACTATGATATGTTTATGACTGTAACAGCGCTAACAAGAAGATGGTTGGCTGGAGGGGTAGGGATTGCTGAATCAAGGCTGTCAGACTTTAAGGAACTGCCTTCAAGGTTTTCCGTTCTTTGGTCAGGCCAAAAAGTTCGAAAAAAAAATCGATCCCGCAGTCAAAAGAAAGATTTTAGTGAAAGTCTTAAGCCGTGTGTTTTAGAACGTAGAATATATCGACATGGAGGCGGGATGGTCAAGAAGTCGAGGATGTTGGTCTTGTGATCCGGTGGTTCCTGATTTCCGCCCTCCACTAGCTGATGTTGTCCTTTGTCGAAAGAAAACTCCCAGTTGGCTCTCTTAACCATGTTTTTTCCTCCACAGGTATCATTCAACAGGCAGCCCAACTCACTGTTTGCGAGTCAATATGTAGTTTTTGTTCACGAATGAAGCGTGGCCGGTTGTACGCATGCGCCAGACGAGAGGGTTATAATGTGCTAGCGATGGGACAACACTTAGATGACTTGGCTGAGAGGTGTGTAGTTGAGTTGAAAATGATCTTTTCCTGAGATTATTTCTGGAGGCAACCAATGATAGTGCAATGCTTACTACCTATTGCTTATTCCTTTCCTTTACTGATAGTAGAGATATTTCGGACGAGCACTGAAAAGAAACGACTGACACAGAAAACTACTTAACGCAACACTTATCTGTGACTGTGAATCTCTCGCCAAGTAGAACTAGGTCAGGTGGCCAAAGTATCTACGACAAGGAGGGGGAGGACATGGGGTGTCCTACTTAGATGATATTTTGCGTTTCGTTTTCATCTATGAAAACCGCACGTAAAATGCGAGCTATACAGTCGTCGAGTGGCTAACAAAACCGTGCCTAAACACACTGTAAAGGCGTAAAAAGCAATGCAAGTTCCACCATAATTCAACGCTCACAGTGTAAGTCATATTCAGGAAATAAACCTAATTTTCTTGTTGTTTTAATTGATTCACAGCTTTTTGATGTCAGCATTCCACAACGGTCTCTTGCGCACAATGAAGGCGAACTATACAGTCTCGTAAGTCGTTTTTTTTTTTGAACGAAGAAATTTTTTCGAGCAGAGTGCTTCTTCATGCCCGAGTTTCAGTTAACTTCGTTTTCTGTATCATGAAGAGACTAGAAGTATTAACCCTTTGACTCTCAGGAGTGATTGGTAAGTAAATTCTCCTTACACTTTTAATACACTGTCAAGCAGACAGGTACTGAGAATAACGAAAATTGTCAACAAGAAGATATGGTCTTGATGAAACAAAAAATTCTCAGTACTAGCCAACAATGAAATTTATGGTACTAGTTAAGAGAATTAACGTTCAGATCTTGGGAGTGAAAGGGTTAGACCTCTCTCAGTCAGGGGGAGCATTTTATCAGGTTACTTTAAATATTTACTTTGTGATCATTTATACTCCTGGGTAAAGAGAGAACTGTGAGAGTGGAGAACCCTCTCCAAGAACCCGACAGAATAACCTTAACTCTAAATTTGTAAAATCTTAGTACTAGAGCCGTTTGCAATTGAGTGTCGTAAAACCAAAACCAAAGTTATAACTCTAGCCAATCACAAAAGAGACGGACAATTCAGTGAACCGATCAAAACTCGGAGCAATTATATGTCACTGACGTAAAGCGCGGGAAAACGTGTGCGAACGAGTCACGATTGGTTTTGGTTTAACTTCTGATTGGATGAAAAAGTGGCGCGAGTTTCTAAGCGAATCATGTAGCGTAGTCAATTACTGTTCTACGCGCAAATGAAAACCGCTCCATCGTCAGCGACTCGATGTTTTTAAATACGTAGTTAAAACTACGTTTCTGCTTATAACAACGTTTTCTTGTAAACTGCTGCGAGAGATTTTGGTTCGTTGATTTCTTATTTTCCCTGAGTTTAATTCGCTTTTTCTTTCAGGGAAGGCGACTTGAGAGTTATCCGGCCTTTAGTTTACGTCCGCGAAAAGGAACTACGAATCTTCGCTGAAAAGGTAACTGCTGATTCGTGTATTTAATAAAGCATTTTGCACAACGTATCACGAGGCGTTCTGTATTTTTGAGGAACCGACATCAGTCTCTATCGATTCCAACCTCACTGTATGATCATAACATTTTCTCCGCTGTACTAATTCATGTTTTCTTGTTTAAGGTGAAACTACCCGTGATTGCAGAAAATTGCCCCGCTTGTTTTGAAGCCCCCAAGGTTAGTATAGTACTGATATTTTGAGCGAATGCATGTTTGTTTTACTTGGAAGTTCGCAGAAGGAGGCTTTAATACTCTAATTCAGTAATAATTTCTCTTCGCGTCGGTGGTTGCATATACACTCGAAAAACACTCATATTTACCCTCCCCTCCCTTCTCCAGTTTTGATTTCAAATTGACCCTCAGTTCTGGCAACAACCTCTTCCATTAGTTCCCTTCGAAAAGTTAATAGTGTAAGACCATTTAAGAGATAGCTGTCACATCCATCCTCTCACAGTTATGGTAACACTTGGGGTTAGAGAACTTCAACAGCGGGGTCTAAGGTTGTGTTTACACTCGGTATCTTGGCGCTATGACCGAGCATCAAGACAAGTGTGAACACTATTTCAACTGTTGTTCTCAGTCGAGCGTCACGACCTTATTTGATCAATTTGTAATTGTTTTACAGGAGCGGCATCGAACAAAGCAGTTGTTGGCAGCTCAAGAAATATTGTTCCCAGGCCTATATCACAGCCTGCTCACGGCCATGAAGCCGCTGATGGCTCGCGACAGAGTAGGCATGGAGTCTAGCAAGATGAAAGAAGGAAACTATGAAGACTTTCTTTGACAGAGAAAACGGAATGAGTGTGAAGAGAACTTATTACGGTCAACACATGTTGTTGTTCATACCAATGACATCAATGTCATGGGTGGCCTTGTTAAGCTTCGCAAAACAAGGCCACGCAGACAAAAAGCGATAAGTATGGAGGAAATCATAGCCGAGTCTCTCGCGTTTTCCCGCTTCTCGTCCGCCTCACACAATCCGCGCGCGCGACTATATCTTGTTCTCGTGCTTTTCTTGTAATCCACGAATGAATCGAGGAACTATACTCGCAGTCTCCGTTTATTTCAAGAATGTTCTAAAAATCACTATTTACAATTATTAAGTAAGAATTATGTGAGCTTTATTATTTAATCTTGGCTAATACATAAAGCATTACATTTCTCGCACCAAAAATTTAAAAATAATCGTTCGCTTCAACAGTTTCTCGTACTTTCTGTTTTGCCGGATAACGAAACACCGCGAAAGGTACTTCGTATAATGATACTAAAAATCGCGCCGTATGGCAGCCGTTGGTCTATTTCCTAAGCTGGAGGTATATAATGGTCAGTTTTTGGGAAGGAGGGTGCAAGACTCAACCCATGCAAAAAGCAATACTATTGGGTTGTAACGTGACTACTGTCTTAATACTGAACACAATCAGTTGACAGACGAGCTGCAAACATAGCGTGATTAACCAATCGATAATCAGCATAAAAAAAAACATGCAATCAGCGAAGAGGGCGGGCCATGGTGTGGTCCATACAAAACAATTATGATTGGTATTTTATCTTAATCCTGATTGGTTACAGCCGCATGTCGTAAAAAAAGGCTGAACCAGTTACAGAACTGAGCGCTTCTACTTTCGAACTAGCTTTGATGAAACTTGATGGAACTGGCCTCGATTTGATGCGTTTGTGCCGGTTAACGCTTGAAGTAAATATTGTCAAACTCTCCAGACTGAATTTCACAAATTTCCAAAAGTAGCGTGTCCTTCTCGCCATCGGTTTTACACTGCTTACCTGCAGCGAAACAAAATCCTTTTATCAACTAGAACAGCGATTAGTACTTTTTGCCAGGCATCGCTGGAGCTTTTTCATAATCGTACACGTATTCCCAGTGGGGGTGGTGGTGGGGATGTGCGCCTCCTTCAGGGTCCCCTGCGTTCAGCTTCAATTTTTCTTCCATGGCTAATTGCACCTCTTCCACCGGGGGCTCAGGGAAGCACTCTTCATAACGGCCCGGGTCCTTGACAGTACAACATGTCCGGCATGTGGAACATTCTGACGCCTTGGGTCGTGTTCTGTGGTCATGTATGTGGGCGTAGTTTGCTGTCAATACGAACATCATGTGAAACTGGAAGAAGAACAAGGAACTCGTTAAAAACAACCATACTGAAAGTAGAAACATCTACATTACAGTACAATGTAGTAAAGCGATCGCAAACCTCCATATATTTCACCGTGCTAAAACACTGCATTACAGAAAATTAAGAGCCAATATCAGGTTCTCCTGGGGAACGAAGCTGGGAGAATTTTCCAGTTTATATGCCTGGACTGTGTTCAGTGGCCAAGACTAAGGAGGTTCCTTACTTGCCCAGTATGGGAGAGGGAGGTAAAAACTCCTCAAACCCTTCGGGCCTTAGATATTTTGGCATAAACAGATGGGGAGATCCGAAACCTTCCATAGGCTACTCAAACCGAACATAAGTAGCTTGTATGAAAACCAGGGATCTGAGGCATAAAAGAACCATACGCTTGCTTGACTCCAGTTTGCTCCTTGGTATAACCCGAATAGGAGCACGTATTCCTAAGCCCCCATGTTGGGATGCCAGTAATCCCGGAATTCTGTCAGATTTTCCGAACAACAATTTTTCGGTACTGTATGAGGTTCAAGAATAGAATACCGACAATAACACTGGCTGGGCTCGCACTAAAGACCTCAGCACGCTACCTTTTACATCACATATTTGGTCTTTACACGATCTAGAGTATTCTGAAAGGGCTTCCCAAACTACCACTCTTGTCTATTTTATGTGACGTAATATGAAGATGCTACCTACCATGCCAACGACAATGAAGAGTCCACCAACAAATGCTGCGGCAAAATAAGGAGTGGCACCTGTCATCTGAAAAGTAAACAAACAAATCCATAAAAAAAAACATACAGTAAACAAGCACGAATTAACTGGTTATATACCAGGGTATCAAACTTCACCCACTAAACCAAGTTTAAGCTTCTGCGACAGAAAAAGTACGTAACAAAGAGAAGCTTAGTGACGGCTATATGAAATAACTTGACCACTTACCGCTTCGCAGAATACAAGCAACTCATCGCCACAAACTTCTTCTGTATTGACAATGTCATCCAAACCTGTATTCAACGTAAGTTTAATCTTTCAAATATGTATCAACATCTTTACTACTGGACGGCAGAAGTACACTTGCGTTACGCAAATTCCTGGTGGTGATTTTATGTTTATATATATACCGGTCCCAAGTAGGGAAGTCACGAAATGAAGCTCAGTAACAAGTCTCTTTGGTGGGGGTGTGGTCTTGGTAGAGACCAGCAACATGGACGGCCTATAAGGGTTTGTGGGGATAAGGGATATTAAGTAAAAAGATACGTAATACAGGAAATGTGGGGAAAAATACTGGAATATTTAGAACAGATATTCTTGATATCGAAAAGGAAAACTGTCATTTTTTTTTTTCTGATTAAAATAACGGCACACAGATATTAAGGCCAGAAATTCATCGGATTTGGGTTACTCAGGCCCCAGCCCCATCTCTTAACCCCCCACACCCTCGATGGGCCCGCAACGCTGCCGGTGACAGTTTTTTTCAAAACCCAATAAGGTTAACTTTGAGCATAGAAATTAAAGACGGTCAGAACCTGGTCAGTCGCTAGAGATATTTAGAAGAACTGAGACTTTCAAGCGGTCCTCTGACAAAATGCCTAATTTTCGAATAATATGGGTGTAAATGGGCACCGGATAATATTAGGATAACTGACCAAACGCTGTTGCACTGGCATCCCATCCAGCTGTAGGTAAAGGTAAAGTTTGCTTACGAACCAAGTGGCCCATCAGGCAGGAGCTTATCCCGGTTTCTGTAGCATAAAGCGACTAGCAATATTTCTACTCCCCCTGGATGGAATGCTAGTCCATCGCAGGGTTATCCCCAACATTAAACTCGCCGGCACCCATTTATACACTTGGGTGGAGAGAGGCACTGAGAGTAGTGTCTTGCCCAAGGACACAACACAATGTCCCCGGCCAGGGCTCGAACCCAGACTGCTTGATCTGGAGTTGAGCACACTAATCATGAGGTCCATAAGGCCACCGGGCCTCTACCCTTCCAGCTGTAGGTTGAGTAGAAATACTTTTACATTGGCCTCACGATATGGAAACTGTGATTCGGAAAGTTTATCGTCAGGGAAAATAATTGTTGACCCAGAACAAGTTTCTGATTGTACGTTAATTACTCACCATATTCACTGAATTTAATGCACGTCTTTCCGAGTTGTTTGACGACTTGTACTTGACAAATTCCAAAGAAAATTCCCATGAAAATCAGTGGAATAATCAGAATTGGAGCAATAAACATCCACAGGAAGAACATGAGATAATGCCAACCGAAGAGCTGCCGAGGTAAAGAATCAATTTAAGACCTCACTGATTCCGTTGGGGGTGGGGAGAGGGGACGGACTCCCATATACAAAAAGACGGCGATGCTTGTCGTACCTTTTAGGGTTTAAAGAAGCCTCGAAAGATCCACAGCAGGAGCTTTTGCAGTACCTTTTAGGGTACTGAGCCAAAAAAAAATATGTCAGGAGATATTTGACAATCGACTGATTTTTAATTTTGTCTCATTTACATTCATCTTTATCGCTGTTAAAAATTTTGAAAGTTTCTCTTAATGTGTTGTTTCAAGCCACGCCCACAAGACAGGATCAAGGTACCTCTTAGGGTTTTTTTGTTTTCAACATTTCCGAAGAGCATCCATGTCCTTTTTATAGGGAAGTCCCCTCGGGTTCGAAATAAAAAATAATATCAAGTGTACTTACAAAACCAATACAGCAACGCCCAAGAAGGCGTCTTTTGTAGCCGCCGCAGCAGTTGAACCTCGTTCGTCCTGTAGCTGCAAACCCATGTAACAGTGCCAGTCCCGATAAGCCGCCAAAAAATATTCCAAGAAGCATGATTCCGAGAGAGGCCAATTCCCTGCGGAAACAGTACAAAACACGGTTATCTCGAAACAGTAATTCCCATTTCCGAATGACATATCTTTTTCTGTATGTTTCTAGGACTTTTATTGATATTTTAGTTCTAGTTTTATTGTTTTCCAAGGCACCCCTTGATAACAGCATTTATCATCATCATCATTATCATTATCATTATCATTATCATCATCATTATTATTATCATTATTATTATCATCATCATTATTGCTTTGGTGAGCCACACCGTGTTTTTGAAGTTCATTATTTAATGAAGAAAATACATCTTTCGGATGAGAAATCATCCATCGTCAGTTGTACAGTGAGAAATAAAATGAAAATATGCAATAAATAGCATGACAAAGTGAGATACTTACAAGAATAATTAAGGATTAAGGCGCGAACCAAAAAAAAAAAAAAACAAGAGTAAAACTATTTAACCTTAGAAAGGAGACTAATTAGTATGAAAGGGATAAATTAAGTTGTTTGACCGGAGAATTTAAAGACGGCTGCTCCCAAAGGATGGCGTTGGCCTTCCTTTTAGCTTTAATCTTTTATATTCCTAACCACCCTTGTTACTCTTGTTCCTAGGGACAGGTTCTTCAAGCCGAAATGTCAACCTCATGTAAGATATTTGTTATCGAACGCGAAGGTCTTTCAAAAAATGCACATTTTGAATGGTGTTTTGCTTCACTGGTCATTGACGAGGAGGGTCACAGTTGACCTAACAAGTTCAAGTACTGATCAGCAGAACGGCTAGTCTCAACAAAAACATCTAGTACAACGCAAATATCGATAAATTTTGCAATTAAAAGGAGTTGCGCAATGGAAACTCGTTTAAATTTGTCCTTCAATGAATGGGGTAGACGGTAGCTTCGAGTAAGGAAGTCTAGGCGTCATTAACGCACTACACAGTAATAGGTACCTACACAATATCCATTTTGAGCCATTTGTTAAGGTTGTTCACTCCTTCACTGAGCCCGAGAGCAAATCCAGTGAAACCGAGCCCCAAAACAAACGAAGCGATCAGCGAAGCAACAGGGACACGTGACAAACAAATACAACAGCACCTGTTACAGGAACCACAACATGCTGAAAATGAAAAAAAAAATGTTACAAACAATTCTAGAAAATAACAGCAACTCGCTTGGCGTTGTTAGAAAATTCGGCCAAAGGTATTGAATTTGGTCAACCAAAACAAAGTCAACGCAAAAGATACAATTATCATCGTCAGTTCTTTGGACACCGAGTGCCGTATAGTTCATGATCAAGCTTTATCCATTCCTTTTGGTCCTTTGCAACCCGCGCGGCTTGCTCCTAGTTAAGGTTTAGAGCCTGAAGATGGCTCTTCCTTTATTTTCTGGTGTCTATCTGAGAGCGCCGTTTGAGATGTTACTGAGTGGTTTCTCTACGGAGTAAGTGACTGATCCAATGGCATCTTCTTCTTTAGTTACAAGGAAAAGACACAGTGAAACCTTCAGTCAGACCCTGTAAGGTCTATTCGAGGCAACATAACAAGTAAAACATTGTTCACTGAAGACAAATAAGAGATCAGGCAAAGTTTTTGTAGCATTTAATTTCGCTGGTTGTCACCGTATGGGGAATCGGTTAATTTTCATTTTTCTGTGCCAGACTGATAGCAAGGTAGTTATTTTTCCGCCAACTGGGGTTATACATTTTTCTTCCGGTACAGCTTCTCCGGATAAGCTCACGGCCGATGTAACAGCATAATAGTACTGATATTTCTGAAAAAAGGTACTGATATTCTTAAAATCACTTCGTATCACTGAAACTTCCATGGTTCGATCGAGATACTACATTTGATTGTATAACTATAAGGTACACATAAAGTATCTTAGTTTTAATCAAGATGGTTATTTTTGACACTATTCTTAAAACGGCGATTTTGACTTAAATTCTACGTACTGCGTGTTTGGAGGAACTAAATTTTCAAACTCTAACTTTCTCCTTAGCTGTTGAAACGTAGGATAAATAATTCTGAATTCTGAATTCTGAATTCCACAAGAATTGGAGTTTTCGGGTTTATGAATAAAACTGTTTAACTGGTATTTTATTTTTCTGATGAAAATGGAGCAACACACAAACTGCAATAGCCTTAACACAATTTCAGTTCATTTCGAAAAGTAGAATTGACGATATTTACGATCATTTTTGTTTCTCGGTATAAATATAAAGTGCGCCGATCGTAAATTCGAATGTAGAAACTATTTCCTCGATAAATCCAGGCGTTGGCACGCTTGCTCACAAAAATCTAGCAGGTTGTAAAATAAACTTAACAGGTATCGAGGGACGCTTTGCCACTTATGCTGCAAAAGTTACCATAGGTAAATTTTCAAAAAGCAGTATGTACGTATATTTACGAAAGCATGTTTGTACGCCAAAATGTGCATTTATGAGCAAGTTATGCTTGTTAAAAAAATCGTATGAGATAAAGATTCCTTTCTTACCATTGCATCTTCGACAGCATAATAAATGGTTCTTCTGGAACCCTGCGCGATGCGCTAGAAATCTCACTATCAACTTCTTAAAAGCCAGGCACAGCTTGCGGCAGATCCTTCCGCAACACATTGCTATACAGTTTCAAGGGATTGCATGTAATAAATCTTTCTATTTCGCGGAATATCTCAATACCCCAGCGAGGAAAACGGTTTGTTTCGCCCCTCGTTTGGCGAGAGGTAACTGGGGGGCACCTGTTAACTACGCTTGATTGTTACCTGCCAATCAATCAAGCTCTTGTGACGTCATGGATATCTTTGGATAAAAAAAAAGCTTGAAAGAAAAAGTGAAAAAATTGAAAAAGTTTGAAATCAAAGAAACTTATAACGTTGACCATTTTGCAGCATTCGGTATTACCGTGACGGTTGTTGTCGAAATCTCGTTGACTATTTTCGTTATCATTTAAACCTGGAGTTGCTTTACTCTTTATCGGGTAGAGAACAATTCTCTACTCTCTCAGACTTTGCAACTCTTTGCAAATCAAAGGTGAAACAACCAGATTATCAAAAGCGTAGATAAAACAGAAATTTAATAATAACCTCAAGGACTCGAAGCCAATAAAACGCGAGGCTGCACCAAAAAACAGCAGTAAAGAATTTCACACGTTAGTCTGAATTAGAAATCTTCGAGGGTTCTTAACGCCTTCATGAAAATAATACAAATTTCTGTTCAGTCATTTACTAAATTTCATAAACTTTAGCAGCTGTTTAAACTTTTTAGTTTCTTTGTTTTTCTTCTGTTTGCTTTTATTTCGAGGCAGTCTGTATATTTATCGAAACTCATAGCGATTACTCGTGCGTATAATTAATCTGCATTAGTTTAATATATTCCAATTCAGCGTGCTAAATCAGTTAATTATTCATAACCAATGATAAACAATTTTCGCCCTAAAGCTGCAAATTTTGTCCTTATACGAGTTACATTTTGCTCGAAACAGGCGACAACCCTGCCATGTTAAATGAAATAATTTAAAAACACGTTAAAACCAAAATTATCATCGCAAATTCTTTCGATATTATTATTATTCGAGTGTAAATATTCCAGAACGCCGGGAAGAACGCGCTGACGTTGCCCAGATCTCACTGAAGCACGTACGACTTAGTGTTGTATCTTTTTCTTGGTTATTACACATTCGCTGTTGATATTTGAGACTCTCAAACCATGTCGTAGTACTTTTTCAAGGCAATTACGTGGGAGAACCACTCGAACCAAGAGAAACAAAGAGTTTAAGTATTTAATAATTTTGTCTTCTATCAAGTAATTCCCACATGGTCTAGCGGTTAGGATTCCTGGTTTTCACCCAGGCGGCCCGGGTTCGACTCCCGGTGTGGGAAGCGCTGAGTTTTTTTTTCTCTTTTTCTTTTGTAATGTTCTCTTTTAACGTTTTGTTTAGTTTTTTTTTATGTTTTTTCTTCCATTTAATGGGTGTTTTTTATTATTTCGTCCATACACGTTTCATTCTCTCCAAAACGAACATGAAAGGACTGGCACTTGCCTCTGGAGACCTTCTGTTTGGATGGCTTGAATGCGTAGAAACCGAACTGGGAGAAATCTAAAGCCATTTTATTTTCGCGTGTAGTTAGTGATTCACACAATGCTCCTTGTAATTTGATACCCCGGAAGATCGATTTACAAAGGTCACAGAGCGAGGTCCAGAACCGGTTATATTCCACAACTCACATACGGAGAGACGAAATTAAGATTTAATCCGCTCGCCTTGACGTGAGGCCGGACTATATCGAAGACTTGACTAGCAAATTGAAGAATATCCAACTTCTAAAATAGTTATTGGACGCAATTACCACTGACTTTAATAAACAGAGGCGCTAAACGGGACAATACTGTATTTTCCTGATTCCACTGTATTCAATGCAAATAATTAATTCCGCAGCGAAAAAAAACATCCTTTCCCCCCCCCCCCCCTTCACTCTCTCTCCTCAAGAAAGAGAAAATCGTTTTCCACCAAACTTCCTCGATCGATCATAAGTACATGCAACATCCCCTACCCTCAGGAAGTAGTGAAAATCCCTCTGATGTGCCTAAATGATGGGACCCCTTCTAGCGATGTCAGCCGCGGGAGGAATGGGAAGGAGAGATTCTGAAAATCATGCTGGAAATATCCTTTCGCCCGACTAACCCAAAATAATGAAATAATAATTCAGTGACTCATTGCCTGGCTCCATGTTGTGTTGTTCCCAAGTTCTTCAAAGTGACGTCTTTTTTCCTCAAAACGACATCTTCGAAAACTACTGATACAGTAATACAGTGATTGTGGCTTCGATGGAAAACGGTAGTCACGTGTAAGATACGATCAAGGCTCTCTTGGAATTATTTATTTATTCATTTGTCAATATTCGTCTTGTCCAGCTTTTATTTAATTTGACTCTTTCCACCAACCAACTGATTCTGTCTTACGAGTGAGAGGTCAATGGGAAAGCGGAAACATTTAATTTTGTGTCGATGTTCCTCTGTAGTCATGATGCAAAGCGGACCTCGGGGGTAGGGTTTAGAAAGGACGGAGGTTCTCGTCGTACGTTTTAGGTAAGATATCTGTTTGCAAACATTGTTTTTGTTATTTAAATGTCCAAAACGTTAAACAAAAGAATCCTTTGTTTCACCAGCCAATAGTTCTCTGGTTGGCATGGTAATAACAATAGATGACGTCACTGATATCTTTGCTTTAGGGGTTAAAAAAGCGGTTTTGGTTTCTCCTTGGGTGTTCAATCTCAAAAGGGCCACAGCGGGAGCATTCTCGGTACCTTTTAGGGAATTGATAGGGATTTATCACAGTGCTTTCCTAAAATTTACGAGTAGAAGGTATTCGAAGCAATCGTCTTTATCGCTATTAAAATTACGAAAATGTGTTGTTTTAGAATCGGTACCTCTTTTAGGGGTGAAAAAATTTTCAAGCCACGCCCACAAAACAAGATCTTGGTACCTCACAGGGGTTCATTTCAAAATTTCCGACGAGGAGACCTGTCCTTTACACGAGGGAGTTCCCACAGCTAGCTGACCTCCCTGAAAATGTTCGTTTTCCCGAGAACTACGTACAACCAATTCTTTGAAACATTCTTTATTCAAATGAGCTATTTTTAGATGGGAATAGGCATCTCACCAGCAGTGTTACAAAATAATGAAACTATTTTGTCTGGATAAAATTAAAATTAACTGTCTTTTGTCCTCTGTGTCTGTGATAACATTAGCCGCTTGCTGGGTTGGCAAGATATTTAGTCTTTCGATAAATTTCAGTACTAAACCAATAAAGTGATCTGTCAAAACAAATATCTCCAGTCTACCCTACCATGTTGTCTACTGTAGATACTGTAATGATCCGATTTAGCACCTCTGGGCCTTAATTTTAGTTTCCGCCTCAAGGAAAGGGCGAAAAATAATAAATACGTTGGGTTTGAACTTTGTCATACTCCCTCCACATCTCTAAAAACCTGAGTCAAAACCGGCGATGTCTCGAAAACAGCTACACATGAAAGTTCAGCTCACACCACTTCCTCTGTGGAAGCTGTGTGAACAATAAACGCAAGATTGACTCCGTATTGTGGCTTTGGCACGACTACTTCAAAATTAAAGCAGATATTCAATTTTTAAGGCTAGGGGGACGCTCAGAAGGCACTAAATAGAATTATTACGGTACAACAATGAACATAGAGAACACCTTCACTTAGTCAAGTTGGAGAGGCTTAAAAGAAAGGTTGATCTTGGCTGTCTCAGAGTATGAATTTCTAGCCTTATCACAAAAGACGATTATTGATCCGTACAAAAATAAAATAGATTTATGTATCTTAGATTTGGGATCTAAAATTATTTGTGTTTAGAACAATTCGGTTTTATATTATCAGTCTTGTTAAATTGATTAATTAAATTGAATGAAAAAAAAAATTTTTACAAGTATTTGTTGAAATTCACCTTAAATAACATGACTTTGATAATTAATTTTCAAGGAAATGATATTTTAAATTATCTACCTAAATTGAAATACCTATTATCGTATCACCGACAGTGGAAACACAGAAAGTTGAAGTCTCTTATTTTCTGTGCTGCTGTTGTCATGACTCCTTTAGGTAGGCGGATACAGCCCCCTTAAATTTGCTGCTTCGTCAATCGCTGTCCGTGATGTTTTCATCGAGACCAGAGACAGGAATAGTGGAATATTTAAGGGCGTCGCTATTCTGTCCACTACATCTAGGTATGCATTGAACTTTTAAAGAAAGGTTTTGAAATTCTTTAAAGAACGTCAACCCAAACAAACCAAAACACCAAGCCGCAAGCCACTCGGCTAAATTACCCACAATTAAAACCGTGTCGGGCGTCTTGTCGTGATAACCCAGTCCTCCGCAGATCAAGAACAGCAAGGTACTTAGTGTAAGAATACTTGAAATGGCCAGGCGCGCGGTGAAGACAGACTTGTCGTTGACGTTGAACTTGGCCAGTTGATAGGTTGTGAATGTCTGGGCCCAACAATACGCAGCACCGCTGGTAAAAAGGAGTGCGGCTCCGATTATGTGCATAACCGAGTAAGAGTTGTTAACCTTTAAGATCAATTTTATATTCTATTAGTGAGTCATTAGTTCTAGAAACAATGTCACTGTATGCTAAGCTAATTAATTTTTGACGATGTATAAAATCATCTTTAAAATCGAAGAAACCCTTTGCTGAAGTTCAATTCACCAAGAGGTAATGACGAACAAAATGTAACAATCAGGTAGTTAAGATTGGGGAATGTCACACGTCACAAACATTTTTAGCCCTTAAATGATTCTGCAATATAATATTTGAAAAGTTATTATTAGAGTCAGTTTTCGCAAGAAACTGGAGACTAAGGTTTTTAGCCGAAGTCCTAATTATTTGGCCTATCGCGAAGTGACATAGATCTGTCGCTCGGTTGCCAAATCAAGACTGAAGAACGCGCGAGCCACGAAAAAGAGAAACTCGCCCTAATGACAAATTTAGTTCAACGTTGAACTAAAACCTCTAAAAAGACGCGAAGTTTGTCTGGGCTAAGAAATATGTTTCTTCCCTTGTTTTTTTTTTTTTTTTTTTTCAGTTACTAATCGAAAGACCTTTATAAAGCCGGTCACAGTTCAACAACCGAACCTTGAAAATAAGAAAAGTTTACTTGGTAAGTCTCTTGGTAAGTCTCTTGGTAAACAGGTCAAAATATCTAACAATGAAACAGTGCGGAACTAGCTAGTTGAAGGATTCAGAGACGGCAAATAAAAATGCTTTATACCGGCAAGGATCCAATTAAACTGAACCTGAAAATTGCAATGAAAAAGAAAAGTTTTAAACTTGTGGGAAGTAAAAATAGCCTCTTTTGTTAGCTTTGACGATGGTAACCGCTAAGAAAGCAGAATAGCAGAAAAGAATATCAACAAACTATGGCAAGCTCAAGCGATTATCTAATTATAATTAAACAGACTTAAAAGCTCAGATCTCCGGGTTAGTTTACACGCCTCTGCGAAACTTAATCTGGTGATCCCATCCTCTCAACAAATGCCTTTTAATGTTAATCTTACGTGGCATTTAAAAACTGCTGTAACCAGCCAATAGAAACCCGCGTGTACCTCTTAAGAGCTCCAAATTGAGCTTTTTAAAAAGGGCGCTGTACGGCGGATTACGGTTGGCATGCAAACTTTTGAATTGTTTTCAGAGGTGGACGGCGAAGAATTATCAGCTTTCTTACGAGGACAGAAAATTCTCAGATCTCCTTTAATATTTGTAATTTGAAATTTCATTAATTAGGTTTAGGACAATTCTTTGCAACGACAAACAGTCTCTAGGTAACAGGACGGCAAAATGATGTTTTAGAAAGTTAATGAAAATAACAAGCTTTGATCCTGTCGTCATGGGTAATGACCTTCCAGATCTCGGTTTTCTTTCAAAGACATGCACGACACGACAAATCCAAAAAAACTGTTCTCCTTGTAGTTACTAAAAGCATTACCTGCTTATCAGCCGCTAAATGGAAAACAAGACAGAGTAATCTAAAAAGAAAAACTAATTCCACAAAAGCGACGAAACTTTTAACGCTTGTACGTGCGAGCGGGCATTAGCGAATCACCTATTCAATTAATACAAAATTCAAAAGGACTGGCTATTCATGTGAAAATGGGAAAAAAATAAACAATTGGCGAGTTTTGATAGAAGTTGGAAGTGAAATGTTTTTGAACGGTTTCGTTAAGTTTTGTCTCAAAGCAGATATGCCACTCCTTAAATTGCTGTTTATAATTAGAGCTATAGAGAGAGTGTACAATAGCCAACCTCGAGTTCGAACACGACGCTGGTCGTTAAGTGAGACGAAACGAAATTTTAATAAGTCAATCTTGCGTGTCCAAATTCGTACGTAAACTTTACGCATAAGTAAAGACAGATTCAATTACGAGAAAAGCGAAACGATTCCTCCAGTAAAATGGAAGATTCTGTGATCGCCGTGTGGCTACAGTATAAAATGCTTAGATTGGAGAGATCTAAACATTCACCGATGGCGAACAGCC
This sequence comes from Orbicella faveolata, assembly GCF_042242905.1. Classification (NCBI taxonomy): domain Eukaryota; kingdom Metazoa; phylum Cnidaria; class Anthozoa; order Scleractinia; family Merulinidae; genus Orbicella; species Orbicella faveolata. The sequence continues at coordinate 15,762,722 of NW_028301564.1, forward strand.
TGTTTGGTTTTGCCCGGAAGGTATATTTCCCGCGTTTTAAGCCGCATAAATCTCCTTAATTCTCTTGCAAATTTATTAAAAACGACTTTGCTTGAGATAGGTTTTTAATTTAGCTGAGCGATCTCGGCTACAACTAGCTTTAAAACTTGTACTATAAACTCACCTCTGAGGATCTGAAATTAGCGACAAAGGACGCTCCCAAAGCACTTCCAACGCCGAAAACGACGCTGAGTATGTTAAGTTGAGATAGATGTGATGATTCACCGCCTTCTACCTGTCTATTTATCATCTTGACTTGGTAGTACCGAATGGCCATCATAACTAGAGTGAAAACGGCGGTCGCGTTGAATAACTCGGCGAAAATGGCTCCTTCGGGGTTCTTGGAAGTTATGTCGCTAATAGCGGGAACAAAAGGTGAGACATGTCCAGTTGAACGGGCGATGGAGTACGATAGGACCAGTGAGATTGTGGCTATTAAAATCCATACTAACACTATACAACCCAGGCCGGGTCTTAAACAAAACCCGCGCTTGTCGGTATCGCTCATTCCGTCAGTAAATCTTTGTATTTACCCGCTAAGTCATGGCGAGTGTACTGAGGATTGACCTCCCCTCAATGCCTAAGTCCGCGTTTACAAATAAACCTCCTTGAGTGGGCGAGTATGCTAATTCTTTTGAAATCCGTCAGCGGCGACTCGCAAATCAGGTGTCAACAACCAACGCTGCATGATATGCTCCAATCATTTCAAACAAAAGTGTAATTATTTGGATAGAAACAACTCTTAATACGGTTTTACAGATGAATTGAATTCCCCTTTGGATAAATTGACAAAACTACGGGGTAATTTATTTCGCGGGAACAAAAGAAAACATCTTTGCCTGCCATGTGTTTTTCTGTCATCAATTGTGCGCAATGTATAGGAGATTTAAATTTCTCAATTCAATTTTCCCCAGCCAACATATCCTGTTGCCTATCCACCGGATATCTCGCCCACGCTATTCCGGAATAATATCTTGTTGTAATTTCACCTGAGATGTTGAAAGAAAAACTGAGTGATCTTGCAAAAAGAAGATGCAATTTAACCTGTGATATAAAGTGACATAACAAAATAGCCTTCACATGTATTAATTTCATTCCAACTCTAAGGAATTTAGAATGCGGTTAAGAAATAATCGTGATTCTTTCGCCTCATTTTACAGTCAATCCGAAGATATCTTTTTTTTTTCAAAAAAAAAAAATAGTCTACAGTTTCTTCTTCTGAGAACATTAAAAAACCCACAAAGCACCATTAATCAGTCAGTTTTCACCTGAATGTCTCTTTAAAAGTGGTTCAGTTCGAGCACGTGTGCGTTAATGGAATCTTATAATTGGGGGTGTAACTGAAATGGAATAAAAAAATCTAAATTACCACCGAAAAACGCTAACGTTTTATGACGTTCAAAGATCAAGGTTAGCTTTAAGAAATTAGGACTTCTATCACTACTGACAATAAGTTATCTTTTTATCCACGTTGCTGTATTTTCGCAATCATTTCAAATGGATCATCACGGCCCAACTCCATGTTTCCGGAGTACAGTTTCAGCGGTATGAAGCGCCTAAGAGTAGTATGTACGTATACCACCTATAGCCATTGTTTTGTTACCTTACCTTACTCTGACAAATTAAACCGATTACTCCTGGGTCCTAAAGTACATCAAGCTAGCAAGACTCCACGAGTACTGGAACCGAGACACCTCAATTTACTCGAGAATGGTTCGTTATTTGGCGCGCTTTCCATTCGCGTGAAAACGGTGAGAAATTCCCGCCAAGTAGAACAGTACAAATTTTCAATAACAAACATGAAACGGGATAAGTGTGTACCATTTGTCTGCATTTGAAAACCTTTATTGGCAAGGACTGTTCCATTTCGTTTCCAACCGAAACCACTGCGTATTTCACCGAGGAGCATGGGAATTAAAAAATAGTGTTATCTTTAAATGTCATGTGACCTCACAGTAGCCAAAGAGAGCGCGTGTTGCTTTGGAAAAAATTTCTGCTATAAAACAGTACAATAATCAGTAACTCGTCGTTTTTACGATAACTGCAGAAATTGTCGCGCGCTAGGTAGGGTAGGGGTTCACGAAATTTATCAATAGCTATGAGGGGGATACGTCAATGAAATAACATTTAAAGGGGGTATCAGCTAAATGTTACTGTCTTGAGCCGAAAATCCTCCGCCACCCCCCAGGCGATAAATAATAACCGGTCCCTTATGTCCAGGCAATTTCTGGAAAGCTTTCCTTGCATACGGCTGACGCGACTGAATTTGAATATTCAGCGGGCGGGAAAACCTTTTACTGTCCTGACGTCAATGTATGTTATAGGAAAGGCACAGAAATCGGGCAATTTTTCTCGCTGGATATAGCATTAAATATTTCCGAAAAGGGATTTACGATCCTAAAAACCATAATCTATCAGATTGTAAAAAGTGAAAAATATGAAACAGTTTTTGTCTCCAAGCTGCAGATTTGGCTCCAAAAAAGGGGCACCAGCCACTCGCTCGTAGTTCGTCGAGTTTCGCCAGGTAAGATACTCTTTGTGTAATTCTGAAAAAAATAGGTTGTTCCTCGTCAAACTAAACCCGGAATTCTCAAGTTAACCATTAGAAGAGGCTAAAGCAACTTTACATCTGCCCCTATTTTTGTTAGCTGCGAAGAAAAAGACTATTATCGTGTCGTTTCGGTAGGACAGCTCGGTTTTGACTGCCGTTCGTACTGGGGGCGCAGCCGCCGTATGCACGGTGGCTGTTTTTAAAACTTATCCGTTTGCATTCTGTCTTTTATTCAGGAAAGCCTCAACCTCACGGGCAACATCATCACAGGATCCTCTCGTATGAAACTTCATGACGCTGGGACCGCATTACTGCTTTTCAGCGGCGTGCTTTACTACTGGTTCCGGACTGTTATTAGCTACCACGTGATCAAAGCTGGCGTCAATTCGAAATGTGTATTTGCCTTCCGACTGACTCCGCTGTCCTGCATTATACCTTTCTTTCTTTCTTTTTTCTTTCTTTTTCTTTTTTTTTTTTTTTGCGGCTCTTTGCCAAGGTTCTTAATTTTTAATTCAGCGATTAAGTTGTCGAGCGTTTCGGTAGGAAGTTTTTCCCTTCTGCTGAAACAGTCTCGTTTACTTTTTTTTTTTTCTTTATCTATTTATTTATTTTTATAACTGCATTACATTCATTAATTAAGTTACACCTACATTGTATATTGCACTGCCATACACTTCTACACTACATAGTAATTTACTTAATTACTTTACATACTACTTTTACATCCACATTGTATACTACACTACTTCACACTACTTCACACTACTTAAACTTAACACCCGAAACGGAAATAAATCAATAAGGTTTACAACGCTTACAACACTACATAAGTTTTGTAACAATGCAGAAAAAAGTGTCTATACAATAAATATTCAATAAAAAAGATACAAATGAGTATCTCTAATTAATGAGAGGCTTCCACTTTCCTTCGTGGATTTTAAGTCAATTGTTCTTTATGGCTATAGATCGTTCAATGGATTCTATGTGATCTAATTTTATCATGAGATGACGCAATGATGGTAAAATGTTCTTCAGAAGACTGTGGTAAATAACTAGCTTTCCAGCGATGATAATATGATTTAAAAGCAACCAATGAGACCTTTTTTGCGTCAGTCCAAAAATTATGTCACAGTCGTTTAGAGAATCGATAGCAATGTGCAAGGATTTAAGCCAAAGAACAACAGACATCCAGAATGCTACAATGAAATCACACCTACAAAAAAGATGCTCGAGAGATTCATCTGAAATTTTGCAAGTGCAGAGGGGTGAATCAATCATTTTCATTTTGTGTAAGGATTTGTTGGTATGAATTATTCGATTAAGTAATTTATACTGAAAAACTCTTGTTTTAGTGTCAAGCGTGACAACATGAGGAATTTGATAGATCACTTCCCAATTAAGATCACCACTATTCTGAAACAAGGTACTAAATTTATGCCGTGCTGAAGGATAGACCTGAATAATTTCTATAAGTTTCCAATACAATTTCGAGGAGGAGATTGAATCAAGAGGAAGAGTGCTATCTTTTAAGTAAAGAGTGTAGCTGAACATGATATTCCGAGAGTCAGCTGAAGTGTTAGCTGAAGTGTCAGCATCATACCTTTCACTGGGGTAGGATATAGGTTCTTGAAATAGCATTCTTATTCCAAGTTCAGCGGGAGCGTGTGGTAGAACCCAAGCGACGGCGGATTTATTTTACACGTGATCAACATCGCGGGGCAGTGGGTTGCATGTCCGTGTTTGACGCTGTACGCTGTGTATTTTACACAGAGTTTCAAATGTTCTCCATTGAAGTCTGCTGCATTGAGAACAATGTCCTAGCAAGGCGCAAGAATGGGGATTACACGAAGGTAGTATCAAGCAAAGACTAGAGTGACGACTAAAACGATGTAAAGACAGTACTGACGACTTCAAAGAAGGGGAAGATCTCCATTCGTAGCCATATTTCAATCCTTCAAGACAATTTACTGAAACTTTCTGGTAATACTTTTGTATCTTTCGACTTTCGATCCCGAGGAATACGCGCGCCCGAAAGCAGAAATGTCACCTGGCTTCAAATGATCCAAAAATAATTCATAATCGCTATTGAGGAACCGTAAGAGTCAGTTTTTCTCTTAGCTCATTGTCTCTCGCTTTCAAGGATTAGGATTGCTGGCTAATTGTATCTGTGGCCGGACCTGTGCGATAACAAAGTAGCCTCACTGATACTTGGAACTTTTTGTAATTTTTACCGTTTAGTACAAATATACCCGAGTCAGTGAAAAACGGTTTCTGTTTATGGGTTTTTACTCAGTTAAAACGAATTTAACAGGGAATGTAGTCAGCTATTTTCAGGCGAAAAGGACAATTATTTTAATAATTGTCCGGGAAGGACAGTTATTTTAATAATATGGTTTTTTTTTTTTTGACAGTGTCGAAGACGGAGAGAGCCCTCTCCCCCCGTCAGAGTTAGGGTTAAAATTGAAGGCCACAGTTTCACTGTGGCCCTTAACTTGTGACGGCTGTAAAAGTACTGTTCTTCGGGTACCTGTCAGGGAATTAAACTGAAAATAAATAAATAAATAAATAGATAAATAAATAAATAAATAAATAAATAAATAAAAATAGAACGAATTGGTGTATCCAAGGGGTGAAAATAAGTACGACTTGCACCTCAGTCAGTGTTTGTGGGAGCAACACTTTTACTAATTCATTTCTAACTTTTTAAAGGAAGCGTATGATTGAACAGAAGCACTAAACTACAAACGAGCTCTTACATCAAAGTCTTGTAAGTTAGCTTAGAAATAAATAAATCATGGGGAAAAAGAAAGATGTGGAGGAAGAAAGAACACGCTTGAAAGAAACGAAGCGCTCCGATTTGTATATAAAAGCTTTGTCGGTACGTTTTCATGCCCAAATCCTAATTCATTTAACTTTCTGTTCGATACATTTGGGAAGGAAGAAATTTCAAATTTCCCACGCTTATTACAATCATAGTTACAATGAAGGATTGGAGAGCCAATCAAATAATTCCCTCCGGGACAACAATTCCAACGCACGTTCCACAAACGTTTAAGTTTAAATTGCAAATTATGCACGTGATAAAGATTTGTCACTCGTCATGTTGACCTCTTCGGTTGGACGTTTGTCACGAACGTTAAACATTTCACGCCGAAATACATCTTCTTTCCCGTTCATCAGCTAAAGAAAACATCCAAACTTTGAATTTCTGAGGATTGTCACCGTTTGGGACTATGAGAAGCACAAATTTCCTCTGAAAGAGCCATTTATCAAGCAAACGTTGGAGCACGTGTTTCTTCGAAGAAGGCTTTCACTCTGCACTCTCAGTAAAATTTACATTTGAACTTCCAAAGGTAAGAAATGATATCAATATGATGCATTTTGTAGAAATATCTACGCTTTGGCGCGAAAATAACCGCTTAAAATATTTACTCTGCAGTTGCTAGTTTGGCTTGTACAGAACTTTCTATTCACTACTTTGTGGAGAGGGATAAAATGCTTTTATTACAATTGATGTGGATGAGTCTCATTGCCTCATTTAGACTGATGTACTTTGCGTGATTGTTGTTCTCCAATCAAATTTGTGCTCTCAATTTACTATATATTTATTCAGTCTTTTTTCGTCATTAAAACTCGCGATAAAGTGAAAACTGTCTGGTAAAATTTTGAATATTTTCTGGTCAGCACTTTATTACGTACACGCTATCGTTCTAGAGCAGCACGCGCCAAAAAGTTTACAGTTCAGGTATTCATTATTAAATTGAACCTTAACTCAATCTTGTTTCATCACAGTATGTTCTTGAAGGATTTAGTATCTGCAAAATCCAGAGTTGATTTTATTTAAACAACTTGGTAGATTATGTGATAATGGTAAAACACGAGCTCACATTTACCTTTAAATTATCGGCGGATACATTGTTGTTATCTCACACGGTTTTATAGTAATTTAGATATGTTTATCGTATCCCGCAGGCGAGAGAGCTCTGACATTACCTTGAGAATACCATCCAGAACCCAAACACAAATGCATGTGCATCGCAGATCAGGTAAGAAATTACATCTCCATCCTCTGTACTCTATATTGCATTCTGTGCCTTACATAGAACTTTAATGGTTACAAACTTTCTGCCAAAGCAAGTTACCAACACGGTGCCAACGCTGATATACATGGATTGAATGTTGAGACAGATTAAATTTAGCCTTTCGAAGTCCTAAACCACAGTTTAGGACAAAGCTTTACTGAACTATTTGTAACTGAAAAATGTAATCTCGTCATTGATTCCCATTTTTTCTTACTGCTGAATAGTAATCAGTGTTTTCGGATAATAGCAAAGATCTCAAACCTCCCGTGGGAAAGGACTAAATCCACCTTCATTTTCAACAGCTTTAGGTGTGTTGGATCTTGTGTCTTGGATTTCTTTAACTTCTTTTGACGTTCTAATGCGCTGTTTCCTTTCTTTATTTGTAAATTGGGTGAAAAGTTCTGAGCTAGAAGTGAGAATGTTTCGGGATAGACGACTGTCGTTGTTAAAGATTGAACGAAAAACGTGAGTTGATTTTTAATTTAGTGTTTCATTTATTTTACAAATTTCAATTCCCCACCTAACCCCTTCCCTCCGCCCATCCGACTCCCCTTTTGTGATTTGCTAAAAACTGATTTACAATTTCTAAGCTGGTTAAATTTCAATTTGGAATACCGTAAATCCTCGAATTAGCGCCCGGGGCGCTTATTTCAAATTTAGGAGAAGGGAGGGGGGGGGGGGTGTACGTTAAAATCGATTAAGAAGAAATGAGTAGAAAATGATCGCAAATATATGGCGTTTTCCAAATGAGAGTGGTTTTAAGTGAAAGCAAACATTTATATCAAACAATATTATATTTCAATGTCTGATGCATCAATGCTTAATGACTGACAATCGGCAAACGAAAACTTGCAGTCATAATTTCACACCTTTGAAAGAATAAAGCCCTAAGTTTTACTGTCATGAAGTTAACAAATTGACGTCAGTTTTTTTTTATGCGTCTGTCCTCTTATTGATGATAAATTGCGTTATAACATTTTCAAAGTGGCTCGTGGTTCCACAGCGACTTTCAAAGATGTGAAATTATGAATGCATGTTTTAGTTTGATGATTGTCAATCACTGAGCCCCGTCGATTAAGCGCCCCCCCCCTCCCCGTACCCAGGCCCTTCCTTGTTTAGAACATGACTAATTGATTTTGTTTCAAGCCACATGTCACGGTCACCAGGTACGAAGAGAAAAATGTGACAGTTTGCTATCGTGTTTTACCGAAATTCAAAAACAATTCTTGCTTTTCGCGGCAATAACGTGGATTAACACCCTTGCAAATTCGCTGACCTTGAATAACCTTCAACCTAATTGATGCAAATAAAATATAAATTATTTTGCCACGCGCTCCTGGCCACTTAGGGGGAAAGCGTTTTCATTGTTCAATATAAATTAATTCCCCTCTTTGTTATAATTGATAGAAGCTAAGTTTAAAGGCAAAAAAATATATTTACAAGGATTTTGTACATTTTTCTACACAGATTCGTCTGCCCCGGACTAAAGGACTGAAAGATAAGTGTCTCATGTAGATGTCCGCTGGATGGCAAAGAGTGACTGCTCACATGAAGAATTAGGATTCGGGATAAAACAAATGGATTCGAAATTCACGTTTACTCCTTGTACTTCTGATTAGGTAATTAAATAACAGAAATCTCAACAATTGAGCTGTAAACGGTGATCAAAACATAGGTGTAATTATTACATATGAAATAATGGTTGGCTTTCTAGGTCAGGCGACTACGTGACCAGTGAATTGTCTTGCATGATATATAATGAAATTCTCTTATGTAGCACTCGAAGAAATAAGTGAAGGCTTGTGAGGAGAATTTGAAGGTTGAACAAGTTATTAAAGAAAGTTACGAGGACTTATGTTACAATATATAAGCAATTTTTGAGATGGACAAAATTTACTGCTTTCAAACTTAAGGATGCTTTAAGTAGAAATTTATCAGGGTCAAAACACGCGAAAGAAAAAACAACAGACCAAAAAGTCATAAAGATGGTTTTAAAGACTGCAAAAAGCTGAGAAGAAGTTCAATGACAACTAGAAATGTTTAGAGTGGGTGCTTCACGAGACATTAAGAAAAAATTCAACTAGGAATAATTTATCTTGATGATACACCAAATTTATCGAGTGACGATCGTGATAATGAAATTTATAGACTTCTGAATATTTTATTGGTTGATGAATATTTTACAACAAAGCAAATATTTCAGTTCAACATAGCAAATATAACAAATTACATGTCTGGCTTATAATTTTAACTCGTTCACAATTTTATAAAATTTATTTCGATCTCGCGTCCAAATAGCGCACTAAAACCTTGCGGAGGTTTCAAAAATTTATATTCATAGCGTTATTCGACAGCGACATTGTTTATTTACGTAGTTTTTATCACAGACCCTCGTTAAATAGTTAATATTTTGTCTTCATCAAAGTTCTTGTACGTTTATTTTGTTCGGAGAGCTAGTCAATATATCTGTATAGATACTTATTTCTATATTCTAGATATTTCAAGGTGAAAATTGACGACAATAATACGAGGTAATGTTGCTCTGTTTTCGTGACAGCACTTAAAGTTCAGATTTAAATGCAAAATGCGATGAAGCTTTCGTCTCTTGTTTACATTTTTAAACTTTACTATGCTGTTATGAAGGAGGGTAAACGTGAATTTTCATCTTCAATTTCTTCGAACAGTAAAATGAAATTTTAAGCGGCGAGTTGGGATTTTCTGCAAAGATTTGCTTGTTTGTGTAGCTACTAGGCGGACTTTTACCTCCAATCGACACTTTGTAATTGTTAATCAAGAAGAATTTTACATTGTAAGCATTTAATACATTATTGTTAACGTATGCTTATTTTTATTGATCTTTGTAATCAGAGATATTTCTCGTAATAGAAGTGTAGAGAAATGCAATTAATAGTATGTTGACACTTTCAATTAATTAAGAAATAAAAGAAACAACTGTTGAAATCAATAAATGAGTCTTGCTTTATTTACAAGAGAAACACACAAAAATTCGCGCTTTTGAAAGGGGCCTGGAAACTAGTCGGAATGTAGGCTATCTCTTTTACTATTTTTTGACTATGTAGGGTTGCCGAGCCGGGAAAAATTTCTGCACTTTTAAACAGGGTCTAGCAACAAATCAAAATAAAATCTATCTTTTGATGGGTGAAATCCAGTTGCAAGCTGCACAGATTTTTCCCGCCAAAAGACTTAGTTCATTTTTGACTCAATGACAAACTCCATTTAAAAGAGCAGGCTTTTTTCCCGCCAAAAGACTTAGTTCATTTTTGACTCAATGACAAACTCCATTTAAAAGAGCAGGCTTTTTTCCCGCCAAAAGACTTAGTTTTTTTCGATGCAATATCAGACTTCTTTCAAAGCGCGTCTATTTTCCCGCCAAAAGACTTAGTTTTTTTTATGCTATATCGGGCTCCTTTCAAAAGCGCGTCTACTCCGCTGCCAAAGACTTGGTACATTTTCCACTAAAACTCAGGGCCGCCGTTGTTTTTTAAAATACATTTCTACTGAGACTGTGCAAGATTTAACAATTTTATTCAGTATGTTTGCAGTTTCATTCGGCTACGAGAGTTCTAGTCGTAAAGTTGCTTTTGTGGCTCTTCATCACTGATAATAAACTTTCTCGAGTTCCATCCTGCAAAGCAAAAAAGAACCAACATTAGAAGCGTTCTAAGTAGTACAAAATATAAATTGTAAAAGCGAAACATTGCATGTGTTAATATGTAATGCAGAAATTGCTATTTACATGCACTAGGCTTTCTCAACACTATGGATTTATTTTGGCTGAAGAACTAACTTTCGTTTTTTCCTTAAAAGTCTAAATTTTCCTTTCAATCTCAACCTCACAAGTCGGGCCAAGAATGCAATCGTGCTTTTATCGATCAAACAAACAAGTATAATTTAAAACTATTGTATTTTCGTATCAACCGTACATTTGAATCCTCTGGCTTCATCATTACACACAAAACTTAGACCAGAAAAAGTTTCTTGCATTATCGGCTAGAAAAATCTCTAAAAGCACTAAAACCTGCAGTAGTGCGTTCAAGTCCAAGTATTCGGCGCGATATTTAAGACAAAGTTCAAAACGTGTTAAATCTGCTTTGCGTAGTCGATGTCAAGAATATTGTTTTCCGGCCTAGGCTATATGTTTTTTTTTTTCTGCCGATTTTAGGCTGAAAATATTCTTGTGAATTTTCGTGTCAGAATGTATTGGGGTATTATTTACAAGTGTTTGGTGTCTAGACGGCGTTGAAGTAATTTTGGAGCCAGACTGCAGGCAATAAAGCCTTCTATGACACACACAACTTCTTGCAGAAATAGTGCTGTTTTGTTGTTTTTATGGCTAATTTTGCCGTTTTTATAAGTTTTAGCTTAAAACATATAATTGTATTGTGTTGACAAATTTTCGACACAAAAAATTATATTCTTTTCAAACTCAGCCTCTGTTTTAGTCATAAAATATGCTTAAAATTTCGCAAATTTAAGCCTCGATATTTTATAAAATATATTCTTATATAAAAAAGAGTGTATCAAACACGAAAGACCGTGTTTGACCACATTTTCAAACATTGAGAAGAGAGTTGAAAATACGACGCGTAGCGTAGTATTTTGGACGAACCTCGAGGTTTGGAAATGTGGTCAAACACTGTCTTGAGTGTTTAATATATCTTTTCAATCGAAACTAAAACTAAGGGAAAAAAGAGGAATAAAATTGTAAAAATCTATGCTTAATTAGATCAGATATCCATACACCCACGGTCATGATTTCCTTTGATTAAACTTGATGTAATATTAATAAGTTTAAGAAGACAAAGTTCAAAATGCGTGAAAATTACAGTCAAATCACGTCACTTGAAACAAGAACAATAAAGATATGCTTCACACTTTCTGTGAATATTTTGTAACGATTTCGCGGAATCTCCATCCAAAATTTCCGCATTTAATTCTTTTATAAAATGCCCTCCGCTCGACATTTTCTGTCTTTAATTTACTTCTTCTTGGTATGAACAACGTATTCAACCTTCAAAATTACATCTGCATTTTTTACTTAATTCATACTCAACAACATAGGAAACCATGGCTCTGAGAACACCATCGCGCCGCATTTGATCAAGGCTGATTTTCCCAAATCCTTTCGAGACTGCTATGAAATTTTCATACAATAAAATTCGGTTGAAAAGCTCCCTCTTTCATATACTCCGTGAATCTCAATTACTAAAATTCTTCCGATTATAAGCCCCCCTACCAATGAGATATAAATTCTTCAGAGTTGAGCCCTCAGCGATAGTAGCTTGTAGTAGAAATTATTTACAAGAAGGGATTCCATCTCAGTGGTGAAAACTGAATCGTGACATTATAACTGAATTCGTTCTTTCGCGAACATTTCCTGGTCAGAATTTATTATCAAAGATCTTTCAACAGAGCAAATGGCTAGAAGCAATCCGGGAAAATTCGCTGCTGTTTTACTCAAATAGTGTTTTACGGAGTATTTTCAAAGTTTGCATACCCCTATTTAAATGACTACGTTTCAAAACATGTTTTTTCCAGAAAAAATTATCCTTGTTCCAAATCAGTAGGGAACTGCTTTCGTTGCCTTGGTTACTAGTCATGAAATAACGAATAAAACTACATCAAAAATCACCAACACGGTGAAGAAAGGTTTACTTTCAAAAGCAGCTCAACGAAGCTAAAAGAGCCAATTCGATCCTCTTACAGTAAAATTTGCACCAATAAGAAGTCAACGCCTAAATAAGTAAGTAGCAAGGCTTCCTCGCCACTTCTTAGTAATTCGCCCGAGGAACTGTATTGATTTCAGTCGAGAATCGACTGCAATCGCGATTTTCATCGCATAAAGACTGCTCTTTTACGTTTCTTGGCCAATGTATATATTTAGCCCCGGAGTAAGTTTGTCTTTATGTTTTATCAGCTGTACAATCAGAGATTTTGTTGAACACGCTATTTTCGGCAAAATGGACGAAATAAGTCATGAGTTCTAAAATATTAACATCGTCGAGTTAAATTGGAGATGGCCGCAACTAGTTACGAAAAGGCTGCCAATTGTTCAATACTTTATCGGTTGGCCGGTCAGTGACAGCCAAACTAGACAAGAAGGTGTTCTAAGCAGATATCAGGACTTGTTTTTCTCGGAAACTGTCTTGCAGATTAGTTTCAAAAATTGCATTTTTTCAATTTTTTACTATTCTATCAACATTTTTTACACGGTCCCATAAGCTATAAAACCCACCGTGTGCATGTTTAAACAAAAGATGTTGTTGTTGTCATACCTCAAAAGAGATTCTCTCAAAAAAAATTCATTCCGCAAAATAAAGGGGACAACTGTTATCGTTGCTATGGATACTCTTGTTGCTTTCCGATTCACTAATAATTTTAAGATACCGTCAGCCGCTTAGTATTTTTTTATGTTTATAATAAGAAGGTAATGATCATACATACCTTGACCAGTGTGGTTTTCGCTGTTTCGTTCATCCGTTGTTGTGTTTTCTTGTAAGAATTCAGAATCTCTCGATCGTCACTGTGGCCCAATTCGTTTACTGTTGGGAACAAATTTGAATCAATCAATGTGTAGTAACTTATTTGTTATTTAAACAAGAACTTTCCACAAAAGCTATATTACCTAAGAATTTCTCCTGGAATTTAGAAGTTCTTAGTGGAAGTGAAATCCTGAACAGTCAACCTACATAACGTAACCAAGTCGAAAGCTTGTGAAAACTTGTTGAACAATTTACCGGCCAACTAGAGGTTTCTTTATTTCTAAACGTCGACCCTGTCAGAGCTCCAGGCAGTTTAAAAAAACCCACCCATTTACAACTATCTGCACGCATCTAGCTGTATATTATCAGCATTAGATAGCACTGAATGAAGGCATTAATAAATGATGAGGGTTCTCATTGACAAGAATGCATGTAGAACGCACATTGTAACAGAAAAAAGAGCTTTGATTATAAGAGTCCTAGCTTACCATAATAGATGCTCTTTTCGACACAGAAGCGAATCGAACATCATCTTCTGCCCTCAAGCTAAACAATGAAAACAAAAACCGTCAGAAAAATTATCATACAAACACTGGTTGGATGAAAGCCGCGCTAAAAATGCACATCTTCGGCCCTTTACAAAGATTCAACGTCCTTCTGACGGATCGTACTACATTTAAAGAGTTCTGAAGTTTATTTGTATCTCAAATCTTTGTGGACGATTATTATTTACTTAAAATAAAACTTTTTTCCTTGCAGGGAGACACAAAACACAATATTTTGAACAAAACATTTTTAAAAGATTAAATCTTGAAATCACGAACAAAATCATGATTATTGTGATCTTGAAAATCCCGGTCTTAGTCATGCTCGTTCGTATTTCATTACCTACAACCTATTTGATTATGTTCTAGCTTAATGAATAGTCATTTTTAACGATTCATTTAAATTTGAGAGCATCTTTGTTTATCAGAAAAATCATGGCTCTAAGTATTTAAGCTGAGCCCCTTTATTATGTTTATGTCCGGTGGCCTCACCTAGCTTATAAGGTCCTGACAGCAAATCACTGCAAAAGGCTCATCTTTCCCTTCTCTTGGCCCAAACCTGAAATGCAAAACAAGTTACATAACATAAGTAGTCTGTGTGGCGGTAGACGCAAATTTATTCCCCGCAAGCAACCGACGCTGAATAACGGCGTGTTATTTTCGTCTACAACGCAGATTGAATGTTCCGGATCTGCCGATGAGGAATGTCTAAAGAACATTTGCAAAAGTGCTTCGTCGCAACACCCTTATTTCACTTAACCTTGGTGACCCTAAAGGCCTAAAGCTATTTATGAAGATAATCATATTCAGTAGTGCTCGGCGACATAACTCAGCCAAACTGAAACACAGCCAAGAAAACTTCAAACAAGTAGCTAACAAGTTCAGCGAGAACGGTCTAGCCCGCTTCAACAACAGTTTTAAAACACACACATCAAGTACAACGTATATATAAAACGACAAATATCAACAAGTCTAGTAATTATGAATTATGAAATGACATCCATAATTAAAAAGAACTAAAATAAATCCTTGGAACATATTAAAGGTACGAGGGAGCGAGTAAACTCTTTTACTGACTTTAGCATCAAACACGTGTTCCTTGTGCTTGGTCCAAATCATGTTCGCGTTGGTTGAAGTTATCTTTCTTTCGGTCCAATGATTCGTTGACTGTCCATGGATCTTTTCACCAGCCTTTCCAACACTCTCCTGGTGTCCTGTTTCAGTGTAACAGACCTTTCCTTGTTTCTTTGCTCAAACATAGGCGGAAGGCCGCCATTGAGAGTCAATAGGCGAGCTGAATAATTAGTAGCATGTGCACGCGTGGTTTGGAACATATTTGCAATTCAAATATTAAATGTATAACTGAGATATTCGCGCCAGATTAAAGCAGGTCAGTATTATAGCAAAGATTTGAGTTTAAATTTTCACTGGTTTCGACTCTGAGGGGTCCCCCATATTATAAATACTTTGTAAAACGATTTACTGTTTAATATGGCACTTAAATTTCGTTCTTCCCTTTTTATAAGCGTACAAATGCTGTAAAATAGTCTACTAAATTTGAAACATAAAAGAAAACATTCGAGTCATTATTAGCCAATCCGAATGCCTAAAAGAAGAGATAACGTGAAAAATGGCAAAGATTGCGACAAACCTCTACTATAAGAAGATTCATCGCTCTTTAGCTAGTAAGGCAAGGTTAACTGGTGTACTTACCAACTAAGTCAGGTCTCGACATATTTGTAGTTCTTGAACCTCGCAGGGATAACCAAGGTCAAAGTCGTACATTTTTTGACGCTATATTGGTAACGACTACCTGTGGTTCATCAGGTTCCGCGAGGCAAAACAAAAAGGAACATCTCCTTGTAGTCGTTATGCCAACAGCATTATACCATCTATAATTTGGCAGCTACCTAACATGTTTTTGTAGGCCTAGAAACTTTGCTATGAGCAATTGCATATTGCTTTAAGGGAGCAATATCACCGCGGGATGATCCATCTTACAAACTATTAGTCAATTTTTTTCAATTTTGTTGTCCTTAAAGGGGTGGCGAATGGTCCTTCAAAAACCAGGGGCGTAGCCAGCATTTTTCAAAGGGGGGTCACACTGTGCCAAAATGAGAGTACTCACCAGATTGTCATGTCGTTTTCGCCACCGGTTGTAGCTTGTTTGCTTAAAAAATGGCTCACAAAGGGGGAGGGTCATAGACACCCCAGGACTCCCCTAGCTACGCCCCTGAAAACCACGGATCTCGCAAAATTTTCGAGTTTCGCAGTCACGTTGTTTACGCGGTGATGTGCGTCTCGCCGTCTCAATTTTTTGCAAGGCTAAGAAAGTCTCGGCGTACCGATTTGTTTGTTTGGTTTATAAATTATGCCCGAACGTCTAAGAATCTGAACGTGTCGAGCTGGCATTAAAAACACTTTGAAGTCTCGGGCTTGCAATTGAAGAAGTAACATGTTTGGGCTCGCAGAGAGAAACTCTACTCTCGCTTTCTCGCAAAGTCTCACAATTACCCTTCACCACAAGGGTGGAAAAGCGTTAAAAAGGATTAAAGCCGATCACTGAGATTCGAGCCATCTTCAATTCATTTCCCATAACAGCCATTATGTAAAACGTATAAATATAGTTGTTGTAAGGTACTTACAAGCCAAAGTAAGCATTATAGCCTATAAATACAAATTGTTGTAAGCATTCATTACAAGCCAAAATGACACACAGTTAAATTAAGTAGGAATACATAATATTATAATAGTGATCGCAAGATGCGAAAAACCGGAAAAGCTGCTTATACTGACTGGGGGAAAGCTCCTCAAACCAAAACTAACTGCAAATTACCTAAGCCTCTGGAGTTTTCAGGCGAATTAAACTGAACTCTTATCTAATGTTAAGTTTCAATAATATTAATTATTACTCAAAACTGGGTCATTGGACCATGCAATTCAAGAGTTTTCATTGGCTTAGCCGTCATGATACAAATATGGAAAGCGTAAGCGTATATTTTGGGGTGTTTTAAGTTTTTATTTTATTTTAGTTTTCTACATTTTGGCGGCGTTTTCAATAAAACAATTATTCTACTCGCGCTTGTTGGGTATGAGATAATTATAGTCAACTCATATCCAACGCGCGCTCGTGGAATAATTGTTAATTATTATATGGCTCTGTCTCATGAGGACTGGGAACTATCAAATTCACGAATTTGATTGGCTGAAATCGATATTGAAAGCGGTCTAGATTTTCTCATCTAGACCGGTATCTAGACCGGTAATTTTTTGCAGTGAAAAAGTTACAAACTAAAATGCAAAATCATTGACTATTTTCATCTAACAATATTTATTTATGGAAGTGCCAAAAAGCCTGGTGAGAAAAAAAAGTAAAGAGGACGAGCAAACTTTGGCAGAATTAAATTCAGCTCATCGCCGTTCGCAAGCAAAATGTCAGCTGGTATAAAGCAGTTACATTAAACGAATTAAATTGCTCTTGTTTGCGCCATATAATAAACATCTTATTTATTTTAATGATATTTTAACAGGAAGATTTCTCACCCGTAGGTGATCTACAGAAAGGTCCCGATCCAAAATAACATTAAATTATTAAAAAATAAATACACAAATTAAAATTTGAATATTAACCGAGCTTAGTCGGTCTGTATGGGAGAATCTTGACCTCGGTCGTAAGTACAGACCTCACTGCGTTCGGTCTGTACTCACGACCACGGTCAAGATTCTCCCATACAGACCTCCTGCTCGGTTAATAAGAGCTAAATATGAAAATAGAACTTTTAATTCACCGAAAAAGAGAGCCCCTTAATTGTTTGTGTTGTTAATAATTGAATAGTTCTCGTCTGTAGAATGTTCTGAGTTCTTCGAAAAACAACTGAAATTGATTGAAATCTTCTGAAATTCCTTGTAAAATGTCACCGAAAATAGAGCGAACAGGAAAAATGTTAGCCACTCTCCTAAGTTGCTGGTGACATGCTCTGGGTAGAATTCATTTGTAGCATTGAACTGCAACCAAGGAGCCTTGTAAAGAGGGTTTCCATGTAGTGAAAGGTGATTGGTTGTCCAAACTTTCAAGATCACGTGAATGATACCGGTGACGGTCAAGACACAAGTTATCAGGAGTCGAGTGACAAACATTCCCCATGAGTTCATTGAGAGTTTGGCGAGTTGAAATGTGACCGCGGATTCCAGAAAACAGTATGCGATTCCACAAAGGCCAATTATCAAACTTCCAGTGAGATGAACGATTCCCAGCTGCCCATACTCCTAACAGAGGGAGAAAATGAAATCAAAGCGGTTTGTTTGATAATTTTTGATGGTATGTTCGGCCTAACAGAGTACATAGCAAAGGAGATAACGATTAAAAAAATACACTTTATGTTCATACAGCGCTTTCTGTCGTCAAAAATGGCACTCTCTTTCGTCTTAGAATGTACTTTGCGACGAGTTATTGTATTTCTGGCGTGCTGAGTCACAAACCCCAGTTAACAGCGGATAACCAAGGTTGGCCTTTAAATGGAAATAAACGGGCTACATGTCCCGGTGACGGACATGGTATTTTTTTTTTTCCAAAGAGTGCTTTAAAATCGTTAAGTATTTAGGGCATTTTCCTGTTAAAATCAAGGCCAAGCAGCATTTCCAGTACAAAAGGAGGGCGGATTCTGGGCTCGCTGTACCAATACTAAGCAACTAAGCAGCTCTGCAGAAAATGTGTGCATCCCCTTGGGCTGTAGGTTTTGTGTTTCTTCACACTCCAGGAAACAAAGGGAAGTTGATTAGTCGATATATGTAGCCACTAATCAGATGTGAGGTAAAAACAAAAAACCAAAAAAAAAAAAAAAAAACCAGACAAAATTAACGGTCTCACTCGATCAGTCACGAAACTACCCTTTGATCGCTTCGCCTTTCTAAAACCATCGTTACCCTGTAGTTTTCACATTACCAAATCTTGTAACCACTTAATAACACCTCAGACATTATTTTTTCTCCACTGGAACTCTTCGTAAATATAACGGAAAGCGCCACATCAAAATGGCGCGAAAGATCGAGAGCCTGAAATTAGCATAAGAAAAATATTTATCGATCAGTATTTTGCCTTCAAATTTCGTAACTACCTAAATCTGTTCAATACGCAACTCGGTCTAATATCCTGCTCAGACTAAATATGTAATTCCAGCGATCAGTCGAAAAAAAGAAATACGAAAAATCTGCCGTCGTTGCCTGCGTTCTTCAACATACGCAGAGCCTAGCTTGGTCATTCTCTATTTTCCAATTGCCCGTAATTTACTTTGTTTGCCCCCCAAATTCTGCATAAACTATATTGTTGTGAAATGCTCTTGGGAGGTCTGCATATTCCCAAGAGCATTTCACAGCAATAGTTTATGCAAAATTGGGTGGGCAAACAGAGTGAATTATGGGCAATTG
Organism: Orbicella faveolata; assembly: GCF_042242905.1. Lineage (NCBI taxonomy): Eukaryota > Metazoa > Cnidaria > Anthozoa > Scleractinia > Merulinidae > Orbicella > Orbicella faveolata. The sequence continues at coordinate 15,781,866 of NW_028301564.1, forward strand.
GAAAATAGAGAATTTCGTGTTGTTTCTTTGCAGAAGACGGCTCCGACTCTCAGCTACCCTCTTTCTCATGTAGACCGGCCTTATTAAATGCTTTCAGAAATGGTGTGGCACACAATATCTAATGGAATCTGAGTGACGACAAGGGGCAAAGACAAAAAAAGAAAAATAGATAGTTATCATCACAGCTTGACCTTGTACTATAGAAACATAAAAAGCAGATATAAAGGCATGTGGTACATTAAAGTTAAAATGAGTTATCCATCTGACAGGAGATTAGAAATAGGCTAACGGGTAGGAGATAGATACCGATAGGTATAGAAAATATAATCTAAAATAATGATTAAATCCTCATATATCCTGTAAGAGATTTCCATTTCTTTATGTCTCCACGTTTTGTTTCTATTTCATATTGTGATTTTAGTGTGCATATGAAATGCGTAAGATTTGGATGATCATCTTTTGTTTTAGCAAGCCATATGTGATATCGTGCTAAGAGAAAGCAGTAATTGATAAGAAGCGCAAATTGAGAGATATCTGGCCTCAGACCCAAAGCAGTAATATTTGTCAAAGCATAATCTCTAGGAAGTAGATTTAAGTTTTTCAGCCATTCAGTAAGTTTATTCCAAAAGTGAGATGTTTGGCGGCATGACCAAAAACGATGAATTATTGGCTCAGAGGAGGTGTGACAAAAACTGCACTTTCCATCGCCCTGTAGACCTATTCTAAATAAGAAGTTATTGGTTGGTACACGTCTATGTAAGAATTTAAACTGAAACTCTATCAGCTTAGTGCTCTTTGTGATTTTTTAGCTAAAAGATAGGCAGCAGTCCAATTTATGTTGCCATTTATTGGTAGGCCACAATCCTCTAGCCACTTCTTTTGACTTGACTTTGGCATTCTTAACTTACCTCTCCCCTTGGAAAGCGGAAATTCCCAGCGATAGACACGCCTATCATAGATCCGATTCCAAAAGTTATAGATGCCACCCTTAAACGATAGATTAATCCCGTATTGCTTTCCTTGACACTTGTGGAGGCCATTTCAACTTGCAGAAAGCGCACAAACACTGTCATGAGTCCAACAAATGCTACTGTATCAAGAAACTGGTTGAAGATGGAGCCTTGTGGCTCAAAAGCGGCTGTTTTGCTAACACTCGAGAGAACTGGCTCGACATCTTGTTGACAAATCGCGATTATGTAGGAAGATATCATGCCTAAAACCAGGAGAATTGACCATGAAAGGGGAAGAAATCCAAGGCCTCGCGAAATAGTTGCCATTTACACGCTGTAGACACACTAAGATTTGCAAGTTACTGGTTGTCTATATCACTGCACATAGTCAAACATTAGAGCCCCCTGAAACAGCTCAACACGTTGTATCGTTTAAAAATCAAGTGCTATGGCAACTTTATCGTTATACCATCTAGGTAGTTGAGAATGCTTGAAAATTACAGTCAAATCACGTCACTTGAAACAAAAACAATCAAGATTTGCCTCAGACTTTCTATGAATATTTTGTAAAGATTTCACGGAATCTACATCCAAAATTCACGTATTTAATTCTTTATAAAATGCCCTTCGCTCGACATTTTCGGTCTTTAATTTACTTCTTCTTGGTATGTACAACGTACTCAGCCTTCAAAATTACATTTGCATTTTTTACTAAATTCATACTGAACAACACAGGTAACCATAGCATTGAGAACATCATCGCACCGCATTTGATCAAGGCTGATTTTCCCAAATCCTTTCGCGACTGTGCTATGAAATTTTCATGCAATAAAATTCGGTTGAAAAGCTCCCTCTTTCATATACTCCGCGAATGTCAATCGCTAAAATTCTTCCACCTATAAGCCCCCCTACCAATGAGATATAAATTCTTCAGAGTTGAGCCCTCGGCGAGAGCAGCTTTTAATAGAAATTGTTTACAAGAAGGGATTCCATCTCAGTGGTGAAAACTGAATCGTGACATTGTAACTGAATTCGTTCTTTCACGAACCTTTTCTGGTCAGAATTTATTATCAAAGATCTTTCAATAGAGCAAACGGCTAAAAGCAATCCGGGAAAATTCGCTGCTGTTTTACTCAAATACTGTTTTACAGATTATTTTTAAAGTTTTGCATACCCCTATTCAAACGACTATGTTTCAGTGATAAGAATGGGGTGACAGGCCTACACAACTCTCAAAGTTGGGTAGGCCTGTCAAACTCTAGCAAAACTCTCAAAGCGGCCATTACACGTGGATAGGAGTTGTGTAGGCCTATCACCCCATTGTTATCACTGTTGATTTCTACCAGGCACGCCCCGTCCTATCACGTGCGAGTAAAAACTTAATCCAATCACAGCATGTGAGTCCAAGGTGTACATTAGCTACACTAAAAACAAAGTACGAAATGCGTGCAAAATACTCTACACAACCCTCCAAAACTTGGAGATATGCCGTATAATTACAACGCATTACTATCTTATGCTTTATCCTTAAATTCAAATCACACATGCTGGAGAAAATAAGCATTATAGCCATCATAGAAAACACAGTGTCAAGCTGTGCACAATAGGATCGAAGACTTTATGCTCACCATTCGCTGGTGGCAAAACTACCAATCACAATCAAGAATTCTCGATCCGCCGAACGAGTGTATAATACCAAAAAAATATGCCAGGTGCGGAGTGTTACCGAGCATTGGTCTCTTCCACTCCCTGTTATCGGCAACTGATGAGATCCAGAAGGATCGAAACCGCGGCATCGCCTGATCGACAAGGCTATGAGCCTCCTAACAAAACAGGGACTATGAACTGTTTCAAGAAAACCTGCCAACATCGCAAATAAAAGCAATGGCGACCACAACATGGAGCTGGTTGAACAATTGTAGGAAGAACTCCTAAATTCAGAGCTTTTTGCCTGAACAAAACCACACAATATCATAAACAACACGCAGAACAGTCCACAGACTTGCGCGTGAACATCTACATTTGCAGTTCCAGAACGTACAAACTGGAAGGACAAAAAGCTCGATAAAATTGATGCAAGAAACATAAGAACGTCTATCTAAGATATATCTATAGCTTTCCACAAGGAAAGCTACAGCTCTCTCTGGTGAAGCCGGACAAAGATATAAATGTGGCACCCGTGATAAGAAGCAGCATAACTTGCAACAGTTAATCAAACAGCCGGGCCCGGCGTAATGATACAAAATGCAAGTAAGCAACATGTTCACGGAATATTTCAAACTTTGTCCCTCCAGAGCTAATATTTAGAGAGCTTAAAACATATCTTGCAGTACAAATGAGCCAAAAAAACTAGCACGTGGCAAAAAACAGAGATGTCAAACTCTACAAATTACACGCGGATATAACAGCGGAAACCACGCAGACTTATGACCTCTAACGGCTATACTCTAATGGTGAAATGTCCTCCTAAAAACAAGATTATTGCTTAGTGAAATATTCAAAGATCCCCCTATCGTACCATGCAAAAGGGGCAGATCCTCAAAGACATACTAGTTCGAGCAAAACTCTCAAAGCGGCTATTACACGTGGATAGGAGTTGTGCAGGCCTGTCACCCATTGTTATCAATGTTTTTTCCCGAAAAAATTCTATCTTTGTTCCAGATCAGTAGGAAACTGCTTTCGTTGCCTTGGTTACTAGTCATGAAATAACGAATACAACTACATTAAAAATCACCAATACGGTGAAGAAAGGTTTACTTTCAAAAGCAGCTCAACGAAGCTAAGAGCCAATTCGATCCTCTTACAGTAAAATTTGCACCAATAAGAAGTCAACGCCTAAATAAGCAAGTAGCAAGGCTTCCTCGCCACTTTTTAGTAATTTGCCTAAGGAAATGTATTAATTTCAGTTGAGAATCGACTGAAATCGCGATTTTCATCGCATAAAGACTGCTCTTTTACGTTTCTTGGCCAATGCATAAATTTAGCCCCGGAGTAAGTTTCTGTTTCTGTTTTATCAGCTGTACAATCAGAGATTTTGTTGAACACGCTATTTTCGGCAAAATGGACGAAATAAGTCATGAGCTCTAAAATATTAACATCGCCGAGTTAAATTGAAGATGGCCGCAACTAGTTATGAAACGGACTACCAATTGCTCAATGCTTTATCGGTTAGCCGGTCAGTGACAGCCAAACTAGACAAGAAGGTGTTCTAAGCAGATATCAGGACTTGTTTTTCTCGCAAACTGTCTTGCAGATTAGTTTCAAACTGTCTTGCAGTTTAGTTTCAAAAATTGCATTTTTTTTCAATTTTTTACTATCCTATTAACATTTTTTACACGGCCCCATAAGCTATATTAGCTTTAAAACCCACCGTGCTTAAACAAAAGATGTTGTGGTTATTGTTGTTGTTGTTGTTGTTGTTGTTATACCTCGAAAGAGATTCTCTCAAAACAAAAATTCATTCCGCAAAATGAAGGGGCAACTGTTATCGTTGTTATGGATACTCCTGCTGCTTTGTGATTCACTAATAATTTAAAGATACCTTTAGCCGCTTAGTATTTTTTTTTTATGTTTGTAATAAGAAGGTAACGGTCATATATACCTTGACCAGTGTGGGTTTCGTTCATCCGTTCTTGTGTTTTATTGTAAGAATTCGGAATCACTCGATCGTCACTGTGGCCCAATTCGTTTACTGTTGGGAACAAATTTGAATCAATCCTTGTGTAACTTATTTGTTATTTGAACAAGAACTTTCCACAAAAGCTATATTACACAAGAATTTCTCCTGGAATTTAGAAGTTCTTGGTGGAAGTGAAATCCTGAACAGTCAACCTACATAACGTAACCAAGTCGAAAGCTTGTGAAAACTTGTTGAACAATTTACCGGCCAACTAGAGGTTTCTTTATTTCTAAACGTCGACCCTGGCAGAGCTCCAGGCAGTTTAAAAAACCCACCCATTTACAACTATCTGCACGCATCTAGCTGTATATTATCAGCATTAGATAGTACTGAATGAAGGCATTAATAAATGATGATGGTTCTAATCGACAAGAATGCATGTAGAACGCACATTGTAACAGAAAAAAGAGCTTTGATTATAAGAGTACTAGCTTACCATAATAGATGCTCTTTTCGACACAGAAGCGAATCGAACATCATCTTCTGCCCTCAAGCTAAACAATGAAAACAAAAACCGTCAGAAAAATTATCATACAAACACTGGTTGGATGAAAGCCACGCTAAAAATGCACATCTTCGGCCCTTTACAAAGATTCAACGTCCTTCTGACGGATTGGTACTGTATTAAAAGAGTTCTGTAGATTATTTTTATCTCAAATCTTTGTGGACAATTATAATTTACTTAAAGTAAACTTTTTTTCTTGAAGGGAGACACAAAACATAATATTTTGAACAAAACATTTTTAAAAGATTAAACCCTGAAATCACGAACAAGATCATGATTTTTGTGATCTTGAAAATCCCGGTCTTAGCCATGTTCGTTCGTGTTTCATTACCTACAACCTATTTGATTATGGTCTAGCTTAATGAATAGTCATTTTTAACGATTCATTAAAATTTGAGAGCATCTTTGTTTATCAGAAAAATCATGGCTCTAGGTATTGAAGCTGAGCCCCTTAATTATGTTTATGTCCGGTGGCCTCACCTATCGTAGCTTGTAAGGTCCTGACAGCAAATCACTGCAAAAGGCTCATCTTTCCCCTCTCTTGGCCCAAGCCTGAAATGCAAAACAAGTTACATAACATAAGTAGTCTGTGTGGCGGTAGACGCAAATTTATTCCCCGCAAGTAGACTGAATGTTCCCTATCTGCCAATGAAGAATGTCTAAATTAAAGAACATTTGCAAATTTAAGTTTCAAGTGCTTCGTCGCAACACCCTTATTTCACTTAACCTTGGTGACCCTAAAGGCCTAAAACTATTTATGAAGACAATTTTATATTTTTCTGCCAGAAAATAGTTTTGAGTATTTTACACTGTTCTGCAAGGGAGACATTGTAGTAGTCTTCTTGTCTTCACGGAAGTTTTAACCGAGCTGTTAATCTGATTATAGGCAGTGGAAAACAACATAAGATTTAAACGAATTAAAGAATGAAAACATATTCAGTAGTGCTCGGCAACATAACTCAGCCAAACTGAAACACAGCCAAGAAAACTTCAAACAAGTGGCTAACAAGTACAACAGGGCTCGCTTCAACAACAGTTTTAAAACACACACATCATGTAAAACGTATATCCCAGCGAATTCGCAAAAACATGTCCGCCAGGTTTTCGCCTGGATTCGGGCTTCGCCCGAATCCGGGCTAAGCTAGCGACCTTAAACCCCGGGGGTGGGGGGGGCCTCCGTCAAGGCCAGGCTGGGTACATGGCCCAAATGACTGGCCTATCTGCTGGTGGCTTGCTGGCGGCTAGCTGTCAAAAGCAGGGGGGAGGGGAGGGTGTCTTGTACTGACACCCCCAACTAACGAGACCTTGAGTTTTCAGTGTTAAATAAGCTTGATATTTACTGTGTTTCTGGGTATTTTACTCAGTTGTTTGGCCTTGTTTGAGACTTCTGTGTTGACATGGCACCCTGCTGAAGTGGTCCATACCAAGTGCATGCGTGAGGGGCCAATCTCCTAGCCAGGGGTTGGTCAGTGGACGACTTCTGGCCGCTGGAACTGTCTTTGAGTCAATTAGGACATGTTTTTGCGAATTCGGTTAGATATATAAAACGACAAATATCTAATAAGTCTAATAATTATGAATTATGAAATGACATTCATAAGTAAAAAGAACTAAAATAAATCCCTGGAACATATTAAAGGTACGAGAGAGCAAGTAACCTCTTTAACTACTTTACTGAGCGTCAAACATGTGTTCCTTGTGCTTGGTCCAAATCATCTTCGCGTTGGTTGAAGTTATCTTTGTTTCGGTCCAATGATTCGGTGACTGTCCCGGAATCTTTTCACCAGCCTTTCCAACACTCTCCTGGTCTCCTGTTTCAGTGTAACAGACCCTCGTTGTTTCTTTGCTCAAACATAAGCGGAAGGCCGCCATCGAGAGTCAATAAGCGAGCTATTGACTCTCGATGGCGCCACGGCACGAAAAATCGCCTTTACTGCGCGTGTGTGGTTAATGTGTAGTTAAAGGTTTTGTAAAGGCCACCTTTGCACGCTTTTTACTCACCTGTGAACGCCTTTGTTTTTAGGGTTAAAGGTGATCCTTTGATACGCCTTTACGCACTGTCAAAGGTGGGTCAAAAGTCTAATCAATTTTGTCTGCGATTCAAGTCAAAGGTTTGCTAAAGACGTGGTCAAAGATGCCTGTGACGCAGGCCAAAGGTTTGTCAAAGGTGCTTCGCGCGTTCCGCGCTCGCGTCTCGCCCGAACTTCTCGCTTGCGCTCCTCTTTCGCGCTTCGCGATCCACATCTTATACGCTTTTTTCTGCTTGCTACACTAACTTTGTAGCTCCACATACGAAAGATGCAATCATATCCGTACTCTTGTTTTATGTCTGACAAGTTTTGAAGAATATATCAGCTTTAATTAGGTTATTTTGTACCAAAACTCTTGACAAATGTTAACGGAAAAGCGGCCCGGAAAGATCATTGCACCTGATTTTAGGAAAACAAATATACTCAACTTCATCTCAGTTTTAATTTTTTTTTCCCGTTTTTATCAAGAATAAATACCTTCAAGTACCTTACATAAATGTTTTGGGCTTGAGGTTTCAAAAAGCCACTTTACAGGTTTGGTTTCAAACTACACGTAATGCGACTGATCATAAGGAAAACATTGTTCTGTCTATCGTGACAACAACAGTCAACAAATCTTCCATGGTACAAAGCGCATTTATCTAACATTGAAGTACTATGGCTAAACTCTCAGTTCCTTAACTTTACTAGACCAGACTAGACAATAGGGAGGATAACCGCAGAATTTCGGGAAAGATATGGCAAACTTCGCACAAAAGTCAACTAGTGTATAAGCGTCCTTTCCAGATGGCACAGTCCGTTGCATGGAACTCCTAATGTTTTGGCAGTTCTCCTTTTCTGCTGATTGCACTTGCTCATTCTTGCATTATAAGTGGAATGGTATACAGTGTTTTCCACTTCTTTCTCATCGAAGTAGTTACACTGCCTTGTTGGGGGTCAATGCCAACTGAATCCCCATGCTTTCTAGGGAAGACACATTTTGACAAAGTCTAAGGCGTTGACGAAATTAATCAATGCATCTTCACTTGATAAGTCCATCCTGTCAACCATTGCTTGTCCGCATTTGTCTAAACAGAAGCAAACAGACAAAAACGTTGGAAATGAATATTAAGGATGAATCTTGGCGTTCTATTCCTTAAAGTTAACGTATAGTTTTTGCTAATATCACATTAATAAAACGTGGCCAATCAGATCATTACTCCTCCTACGAATAGTTTGTGCTTCTGTCAATAGCAAATATGTATTGAATTTACCGCAGATTTGGAATTTTAATCTTAAACTCAGTCCACTAACAAAAGAACGGTGAAAATAGTCTTGTCTGTAGCCCATAAAAATATTTTCGCTCACGTGGTTGGTCTAAACGCATCACTTGACTATGCCCCAGGTAAAACTGGGCAAAATATGAGTAATATTCCTCATTTTCAAAAGATCCAGCGTGTTGCCTAATATATTTGACTGAGGATAATAAACACAATAGCTTGATATTTTGACTTTAAAAATATGTAAGGATATATGTCTTTGGCATTATGTGCTCCTCAAATTAAAGCTCACGGTTTTCCTTGAGCTTTGCTCTAAGAAAACTGTTTGCTTCTGGAAACTGATACTGTCTGTGGACAAATATTTTCATCAGAGTGCATAACACTTTTCAGAGAAACGCATGAGTCAAGGATAGAAGAGAGGACTCAATTAGAAGCCTTTTTTTACTATTTCTCTCCATTCTACTCGGAGATTTGGTCCCACAGGTATGTCATTAAGAGCCAGTTTAACAAACTAATTTTACCGGCTGAACAAGGGCTTATCCCCAGCTAGAATTTCATAAGAGAACAAAGACTTGGGATCATTTTAAAAGTGCACAGCTTGGCACAAATAAACAAAAAGCCTAAAGCCAGTTTACCAGTCCACCTGTCTGCCTGTCTCTTACAGGCATCTCACAACAAAGATCTTTTATGGTTGCTAAACAGCACTCTAAAAAACCAACAAATCTGACATAAACTGTGACAAGAAATGAGGAATACACACACCTTTGGGAATATTGCTTTTCCTGTATAATTTCCCCAGATCTCTTCATGATCAGTAGTGTTATCTTTTTCCTTATTTTCCTTGTAGATCATATGTGAAAAGGAGCATATAAACATATCAAAATAATTGCACATTTGATTAGTAAACAGTTAGCGACTACTTGTACACTTTTTTCCACTGAAAAAAATTCCTGAAATTAAATAATTTAACATGAGACATGCCTGCATGGAAATATCGCATAGCTGTTGTATTCATTGAAACAAAAATCCAGTACAAGATGATGAATACAACCACTATGATTCCCAGCAGCCGCATCTCATAGAGGGAAATGGCCATTATCCAGACAAATTTGCCAACAAAATTTAAATTGAGTAAAAGTAAATAAAGGTCTTTGTCAATTTACTGTTACTAAGTTATTATCAAATCCTCTACACCTTAGATTCTCTACTGATCCCATCAGTAGTTACGAATTAATCATTTTATTAATTTTACTTGAAAAAATTTCGTTTGGAAACCTGATGGCCAAACCAAAACAGTTGATATTGCAGACAACCACTCAAAATTTAGATTCAAAACTCAGCTTTTGCCAATCAAAAACCAACATTTCCTGAGACTGGTTTGCAACATTCTGCAACTTAATTGATTCATTTACCAAAAAGATTCCCATCGCTTGCATGTTTTCAATAACATTTTAATTTCTTAATTTTCGTCCAGGTGAGCCAGTTGATGTATTTATCCCATAAGAAAGACAACATTTCCTGACTTGTGCTTTACTGAACCAAAACGAAACAACTTTTTTTTCAGAGAGACTATAATAAAAATGATCAATTAAAATAATATTAATAAATTATAGCCAGGTTTTTTAAATCTATTTATATACTTTCTTTGCTGGAAAAAGATATAAAAAGTTGTGGCTGAAGAAATTATCAGATGGTCCATGCTACAAAATATAGAAATAACAAAAGAATATTCCAGCCTTTTACTTACCAAAATGTTGTGATGTTTGCACACTTTGGAGCACTGTATGATTAAACTGCATCTGAATTGACTATGAACTACAGAGTTGTACATTGTATCCAATTTCTTCTGTTGATATCTTCAGTTCTTCTAGAATGGCTAGCTGAAGGATAAAAACAACATTCATAAGCAAATTTCCACTAGTCAGATTTTAATTGGCATTTAATTGTCTACTGTTCAAAAGACCAGGACATGAAACTCTAAAATTATTGGTGCTGTCCAGAGAGGTCACGTAATAATATTATCATGAGGTCAGCTTTTTAATTTGCAACTAATGGCAAGTTTGATTTTTATCAAACATTGTAACAATTTCACCTACTAAAGATAAGCTAGATTATGTGTACTTAAGGCGTCCGTGGACGAGTGTCGATCGATACCCTTGATCGATACTCTCAACTGACCCTTGATCAACACCCGATCGATACTCAATCGACACTCCATCGACACCTCGGTTGACACTCAATCTACATTTCTATTACTCAGTTTTGCAAATGTCAAAGGGTAGGTGCATTTGATCACCTGGTATGACACCATTCTTAGCCCAGGAGACAATTCAAAATGTCAAATGCCTGGCAGGTTGCGGGGAGGGGGGGTTTGGGCAGGAGATAGTGGAGTTCCAAATGACTGATCCATAAGCCTGATACAACAAATATCAACACATATTTTTACTACAATTGCTACTAATCTCGCAATCTGTTTGTCATCACAGTGGTCAAAATTTGTTGTGGACTCACTAGGCTGCGCTTCATGAGTCCACACCATTTTGACCACTGTGATGATGCGTATCATTGTCAATAAGAGTACAGACCACGGTAAACCACATTCGATATGTTAAATTCAAACCAGTGAAGTCATTTATCAACATCAATGAACAAACATCATCATAATTTCACCTGTGGCAACAAACAGAGCTTTTCTTTCAATAGAATGGTAACGAGAGACAAAAGCAGAAACTTATCCCTAGATTAAATTTTCAGAGTCAACAACTCTTTCAATGGTATAATGAATATAATAATTAAGTCAGGTCGAGATGGATTGTCATGCATGGCTGACTGAGTTTTTCCTTTAATGCAAATTTCCTTTACATTTACTTGAGCTTTCTTTTAAGGGAATTGTTTAAGCTCAGAAATTACCGGAGGCATTGTGCACAACAATTTATATGTAGATAGAGTTAAGTTTAAGCTTAATTATTAAGTGCAACAACCGCGAGTCTTTCTCCAGATAAATGCCGTTTAACACAAAACACTTCGCCGACTACATCTGACAACGTGGCACTATAAAGCGATGTATGCGCATGTGCAAAACTGAACTATACTGGAATTGTCGGAATGGTGGACTGGATATTACATTTCTCCCTTTTTCCAGAGACAGTCCAATGTCAGGATATCTTGTTCTCTTGTCTATGGCTACTAGATTATAATGGCCATCAGGGTATGGTCCACTGAAGTCTACAGCTATGACATCCCACGGTTTCTTGGGTATGTCTGTGACTTTAATGGGTTCCTGCCTGTGTTGCTTTGTGTGCAGCCTTGATGACTTGTCGCTGTAGGCTTCTGAGGATAATGATCTGGTTCATTCGGAAGAGCAGGCCATCCACTGCATACAACTCATTCTGCACACTGCCGGCGGTTGGGTAATTAGATATCAGTAGCTAATTATTAGTAGGTAATTAGATAATTATAATTATTAAATACACGACCCCTCAAGCATGTAGTGCTTAAACGATAATCGTGTTTTAAATAAAGGATTTTACTTTACTTTACTTAACTTTACTTTGCTGAATAATTAGTACCATGTGCACGCGTGTTTTGGAACATATTTGCAATTCAAATATTAAATGTTTAACTGAGATATTCGCGCCAGATTAAAGCAGGTCAGTATTATAGCAAAGATTTGAGTTTAAATTTTCACTGGTTTCGACTCTGAGGGGTCCCCCATATTATAAATAATTTGTAAAACGATTCAGTTATAGGTAATCATACGGTTTCGAGTTCAATTTGGAATTAATTTGCACGAGTGAGCTTTTTGAAATACTCACAATTGCAAATTAACTCCAAATGGAACGAGAAAAACCGTATGATTACTTATTAATAATACAAACATGAAAACATTCGCGCGGAGGAAGTGCCGGAAGATCTTTCTTGAAGCCATTTTTTCTCATTGAGAAAACTTTTTTCAAAGTTTCAGCACAAAATTTTCGTCATCATTTTACGTGATATCATTTTCTCAGAAAAGTTCCTATTTTCTTTCAGTCAGTCATAATCCAGAATTTCGATGTGTAATTTGCACTGGTGTTACACTTTTTGCACTGATATTACACTTTTTGCACTGGTGTTACACTTGGACTGCACTGCTCTTAGCCAATCAGAATCGAATAATTTTTTCATGTGTATTATTTACTGTTTAATATGGCACTTAACGTTCGTTTTTCCCTTTTTATAAGCGTACAAATGCGGTAAAATAGTCTACTAAAGTTGAAACATGAAAGAAAACATTCGGGTCATTATTAGCCAATCCGAATGCCTAAAAGAAGAGATAACGTGAAAAATGGCAAAGATTGCGACAAACCTCTACTATAAGAAGATTCGTCGTTCTTTAGCTAGTGAGGCAAGGTTAACTGGTGTACTAACTAACTAAGTCAGGTCTCGACATATTTGTAGTTCTTGAACCTCGCAGGGATAACCAAGGTCAAAGTCGTACATTTTTATCGTAGAATTTCAATACCACTTTGTCGCTATAATATATAGATTTAGCCAAGCCTAAACGCGGAGTTCCTAATTGCAATAACTGACGATAAAGGAAAAAGAGAATTATTTTTTCTTGGATCAGAAACTCAAAAAATGATCAATTGTGAACATGTAATTGTTTAGCGTGTGGTTTTGCTATTTTTTCCAGTTACATTTTTACAAACTATACCCAATAAGCCTATCCAAGATTGTAGAAATTACGTACGCAATATATCAGGGACTTTCCAAGAGACGATTGTACAAGGAATATGTCAAAAACAACAGTCAGCAATGCGCCAGGGGTTAATTTGCTCTAAACCTGAGCCCGCGATATAGTCACGTGATACTGATAAGCGGATAGCTTGTAGTGACAGCTGTCAGTTAACAATAGCTTGGACGCCCAAAATCAAAGATGTAGCTATGGTAATGGCGCTACTCTCTCAGTTTTAAAGGTATTGGCGTACGGACGGACGTACGTACGTACGTACGGACAGTCACGTGACAAACAAAATTTTTCAGATCGATGGGTTACCAAATTTTCTAAGGTATGGGGCTCCGCTCGCGCGCCTTCGGCACGCAGGAGCTCCGCCATTAGTAACGACTAGCTGTGGTTCATCACGTTCCGCGAGGCAAAACAAAAAGGAACATCTTCCTGTAGTCGTTATGTCAACAACGTTATACCATCTGTCATTTGGCAGCTACCTAACCTGTTTTTGTAGGCCTAGAAACTTTGCTATGAGCAATTGCATATTGCTTTGTATGTATTGGCATTATCGGACAATCTAGTCCATAATTTTAGCGTGTGTTAGTAATTGTACCTTTCCTTAAACATTTTCTGAGGTGGCTTTGCAGTCCGATTCTTGATCGGTAGATGTGGTGACAAGTCCTGGCTCACGACGTTAGACTGACCCAGTAGTGGGGCTCTTTTGTGAGGAGCAACTGAGCTCGGGGAGATGTGGAGTAACCCCTTAGCCACTATTCAGCTGCCAGGTCCATCCTGACCCGGGATGGTAGCACCTGCTCAGGGTCCCTTGCTAAGGGTTACTTAGCACCCACTGCCTTGCGGATGGCTACGGATAGCTTAAGGCTAAGGGAGTCAACCCTGACAGAAAAACCGGAGTGGCAGCCCCGTAGGCAGCCTGGTGAATATTATCCAGTCGCTGGCAACTCCTGCAGTCGACCTGGTCCCAAATGTACTGGCCATGCCTTTCCTTTGAACAAGACTAGCGAGACCGAGAGAGGGATTCTGGTGCTGGGCAAACCAGTCTCCTCTTAATTTTGCCCAGGCTTAGCAACTGGAGAGGCAGCTTCAGCATGTTGTATGGCCTTGCCTGGCATGACATCAAACCGGGGAGTGGCAGTTACCGGATCTAAGTCAGGGCCCGATTGGCGTAGGGCTGGGCGCCAGGGAGGGGCTATTTAGTCCCACTAGACAGCTACCGCCCGCTTCAAGCTGAGCAGCCCTCAGCCAATAAGGTGCCGTCCCGCCATGGTTCACCTGTCCTGTGTGGGTGCATAGGTCTTAGGCTTGGAAACAGGCTGACAAGTGGACCACAATTCCTTCACCCATGGATAGAGCAAGACGGAAAAGCCCAGCTCTCAAGTTTGGGAGCTGGAATGTTTGAACGATGACGACTGGCTTGAACATGGACATACGAGATATTGATGGCCCACGCAAAACTGCTGTGATTAGCAGTGAACTAGCAAGAGTCAATGTTGACATTGCAGCTCTTCAAGAAACACGTTTAGCAGACTACGGCAGACTATTGCTTTAAGGGAGCAATATCACCGCGGGATGATCCATCTCACAAACTATTAGCCATTTTTTTTTTAAGTTTGTCATCCTTAAAGGGGTGGCGAATGGTCCTTCAAAAACCAGGGGCGTAGCCAGGATTTTTCAAAGGGGGGGTCACACTGTGCCAAAATGAGGGTACTCACCAGATTATCATGTCGTTTTCGCCACCGGTTGTAGCTTGTTTGCTTAAAAGATGGCTCACAAAGGGGGAGGGTCATAGACACCTATGGCAAGCCGTTTGTAGCAAAATTTAACCCTTGCAATATATGTTTAATCCTTTAAATAATGGTTTTATTTAAACATATAAAAAGGCATTCAATCCAATGGCAAATAAAATTTTTGGTTCAATTCAATCTTTTAATTTTCATGATTCAATCCAATACCTGGAATATTGATTCAATCCAATTCCTCGAATATTGATTCAATCCAATACCTCGAATATTGATTCAATCCAATACCTCGAATATTGATGCAATCTACCTCGAATATTCATGCAATCTTCGTGGGCCGAGCGCGGCCGACAGGAACGAGAGTAACTGAGCACTAGAGAGCACTGAAAACATGTCGGGCGAAGGAGAACTAGATTTAGAAGTCGAGTTTCCTAAGTTTCTTGCAGACGTCTTGGATAAAACGGAAATAATTTTTGAGAATTTTAACTCAGAAGTTGCAGAAGCGCACGCCGAAGTTCTTGATCAAACCATTAGTCTGCTTAGGTAAATGAGGCATTGCTACAACCGAGACACAAGGGACACGGAGATTCCATTACTGTCGCTTTTGTAGATGTAAGTTAACCAATTTTTATGTGACAAACATATTTGTTTATTAAAAGCTGTGTGTGCTAGCTTTTTGTGACAAATAACATAAACTGTGGCAAATTGTGGTACCACATTGGTCTTTGGTATTGTGCACATTTCTGCTGTCCAATCATTACTGGCACACTAAACTTTGAACTGTAAACAAAATTTTTCCTGTGCTATGTACACAGTCAAACATGTTTCTCACAAAAACTGTTTGTGTAAACCTGGCTTTATGTTATTTTTGAAATAAGAACCTTACATTTTACAAGACAGCGATCATTGAACATTGGGATGTGTTTTACGTTTTTCAATGTTGTTGTCTCATGTTTTGCAATATTTAACCCACCTGTGGTACTTCTTTCCTAAAAACGATGTTTTTCTTGATATTCTATGACAAACATTGCACCAATTTGTGGTGAATATTATCGGGTACCCAGCGCTCAAGGCTAACACTACTGTCAACTAGCCACACATTTCAGTTTTGAATAGTAGATTTTGCACTTTCACTAGCCATTGTGACAATCATGATGGAATGGAGTACTGGTCTACTGGATGAAAACAAAATTGAGAGTTATCCTGACAAAGTAAAACTGAAGAGAATAGAAACTAATGAAAACAGGGAAACTATGAGTGGATTTCATGGAAATAATTGCCTCAATAAGCATATAAATATTTAACTATTAAACGGAGATAAAAGAAAATGGTACCACTGATAGAAGTACATCAGAGATTGAACATAAGCATATTCAAGAAAAGCAGGATTCGTGTTTGTGGGAGTGAAATTTCTTAGTGATTATTATTAACATTTTAGATGCTACAAGATATGTCCAAGATTGACCACTCTTATAAAAAAGTCAGTGAAACTGTGTATTAAAAAGGCTGGCTGGTGCAAAGTTAGTTTTGGCTAGTGACATGAGACCTGTTAGTAGCCATTACGCCATTGCACCAAGAATTTAGTCTTGTGTCCTGGGTACTTTTGAAAATAAGATAACAAATTAACCTTGCAACATTTTAACATCTGTTTTGATAAGCACCTGAAAAATCTACAAGGCTGAGTAGTGCACATGGCAGTTATAAAATGCCCTGATTTCTCTTCAGTTTAGTTGTGTTGCTAGACATTAGGCATTCTGTAATTCCTGAAAGCAGTTTCTGAGTTTTGTATATCAATGAAAAGAAAGATGAGAAAATAATTTACTTGATACAGGGTGAGGTTTTTTGTTGTGAATTGAGTTGCAAAAATACTTTAGTGGTGCCATAATCTCCTTTACCCAGCCCACACACATGTAGTGTTATGTAACTGTCAGTTGCCCAAGTTTAACTGTCACAAGTTCTAGAGCCTCTTGGAAGATGTCTACTCCCATTTGACTTGATTCTTTTAAGGGATCTAGCCTTTCCAATACAAATGACTGCACTGAATCATGTTGTCCAGGTCAATTTCTTCAACTACAACATTGTTATCACTGTCCAATGGAGTTGGACCATCAGGATCATCACCATAGTATTCAAAATCATATGACTTTCCATTTGAAAGGGGGTTTTCAGGCTGCATCATATGATAAGCCACATTTGGTATGGCAACCAGTTTTTTTTCTGTTCTTACATTTTGGTGGTTGAAAGCTTCAGTGAACTGGCAAAGAGCTTGGTTTATCCTTGGTTGAAAAACTAAGTTTAAGGTGAAAAGATGCACTGAATTATCAGTGTCCAGGATGCCTGACAATTCAATACTATAAAAAATGTAAAAGTACAAGTGGGAAGTACAACGGAAAACATCCCACAATCTTTCAGTTCGTTGGTTGTGTTGATGGCCCAGCAGTGAAGCTGCCCCTCTCCTCTCTTCTAACCTGCACCATTGTATCGCACACACCAACGTTTTCAACACCATGATCTACTCATACTCTCAAAGGCCAAAATTCTCCGTCTCTCTTAACGGCATCCAGAAACAATTCAAGAACTGTTTCTGCTTTATTCTTGGTACTACATTTCAAAAACGTTATTCTCCGAGAAAATCCGTCTATACAGCCGTGAATTAGTATTTTCCATTGGATCAGAGAGTGATGTCCATCCAGATGCCAAAGCGAATTTACGCACCCCATCTCAAGACAGTATTTTGGGGATCTAATTTTGTTAACCTTTCTCTTATTCTTCTCCGTTGAACCTGTAACCCAATGGACTTAAAGAAACCTGCAAT
This sequence comes from Orbicella faveolata, assembly GCF_042242905.1. Classification (NCBI taxonomy): domain Eukaryota; kingdom Metazoa; phylum Cnidaria; class Anthozoa; order Scleractinia; family Merulinidae; genus Orbicella; species Orbicella faveolata. The sequence continues at coordinate 15,799,572 of NW_028301564.1, forward strand.
GAAGTTATATCCAGTAGCACTTCCGTGGTTAGAAATGTACTCTTGACTGATTTCAGTTCCTTATTAGGTAAGCTGTCGAAACCCCTCATATCTTCTAAGCCATACCGCCCGGGGGGGGGGGGGGCACTGCCATATATGGGCTATATAGGTATGTGCCGCTGTGAAGGGTATGGTTTTCAAGCAGTTTACTCTAGGATAGGGTATATAAATCAGAGCATTTGGGTCTAGAATAGGGTATAATTTTTCACAAAACTGACTAGTTGGTTGAAGATTTTATCTAGACTAAGGAAACCAGGAATTGCCACTCAAAAATATAAAAAAATCAAATCGGCAAGTTTAAATTTACGCAAATCAGCCTCAACAGTGTCGATAGATGGGGGGATTTGGCGAGTTTACTCTAGTATAGGGTAGCAAAATTCAGCTGAACTACAATCATGGACAAAAGTCTTGGGACAAATTTGCACTTTTGGTGCTTTTGCATACACGCCAGGTGCGAATACAACTTCACCTGCCTAACCTTGCCCCCCCCCCCCCCACCCCCCATACAATGCTGAAAACTAGTACGTGCGATTTCACCTGATTTTCAACATTGTGTTGGGGGGGGAAGGGGGAACAGCAACCCGTTTATAAAGGATATAGCAGCGTTTTCTTTATACTTCAGTTCTAAAACACAGATAATCCGTTACATTATATAAGGGTCCCAAGGACTTTGTCCACGATTGTAGCTTTGGTATAGGTGAAGGGTTCCAGGATCCCAGCGGCACATCCCCTCCCAGAAATTCCCAAAGTACCCCCCCCCCGGGCCATACCGTCTGTCACTCTTCTGTGAATTGTCCATCTCGAAACTCCAATCATCTATGTTATCGTTGTCCAGATGAATCCTAGTCCTCAAAGTTTCTCAGGCACCTCTACAGGAATTTTAAGAAATGGTCTTCCATGCTTTCCTCTTTTTTCGCTTTCTATCGTAATGGATTCCGCAGTTAAAATTGACGGAGTAATAGCTCTACGACGCAACACACTGAACACATCTACAAAAGCGACAGTAGTGGAATCTAAATTTTCGTTGACCCTTGTGTCTCGGTTGTAGCAATGCCTCATTTACCTAAGCAGACTAATGGTTTGATCAAGAACTTCGGCGTGCGCTTCTGCAACTTCTGAGTCAAAATTCTCAAAAATTATTTCCGTTTTATCCAAGACGTCTGCAAGAAACTTAGGAAACTCGACTTCTAAATCTAGTTCTCCTTCGCCCGACATGTTTTCAGTGCTCTCTAGTGCTCAGTTACTCTCGTTCCTGTCGGCCGCGCTCGGCCCACGAAGATTGCATGAATATTCGAGGTAGATTGCATCAATATTCGAGGTATTAGATTGAATCGTTATTCGAGGTATTGGATTGAATCAATATTCGAGGTATTGGATTGAATCAATATTCGAGGAATTGGATTGAATCAATATTCCAGGTATTGGATTGAATCATGAAAATTAAAAGATTGAATTGAACCAAAAATTTTATTTGCCATTGGATTGAATGCCTTTTTATATGTTTAAATAAAACCATTATTTAAAGGATTAAACATATATTGCAAGGGTTAAATTTTGCTACAAACGGCTTGCCATAGGTGTCTATGACCCTCCCCCTTTGTGAGCCATCTTTTAAGCAAACAAGCTACAACCGGTGGCGAAAACGACATGATAATCTGGTGAGTACCCTCATTTTGGTACAGTGTGACCCCCCCCTTTGAAAAATCCTGGCTACGCCCCTGGTTTTTGAAGGACCATTCGCCACCCCTTTAAGGACGACAAACTTAAAAAAAAAATGGCTAATAGTTTGTGAGATGGATCATCCCGCGGTGATATTGCTCCCTTAAAGCAATAGTCTGCCGTAGTCTGCTAAACGTGTTTCTTGAAGAGCTGCAATGTCAACATTGACTCTTGCTAGTTCACTGCTAATCACAGCAGTTTTGCGTGGGCCATCAATATCTCGTATGTCCATGTTCAAGCCAGTCGTCATCGTTCAAACATTCCAGCTCCCAAACTTGAGAGCTGGGCTTTTCCGTCTTGCTCTATCCATGGGTGAAGGAATTGTGGTCCACTTGTCAGCCTGTTTCCAAGCCTAAGACCTATGCACCCACACAGGACAGGTGAACCATGGCGGGACGGCACCTTATTGGCTGAGGGCTGCTCAGCTTGAAGCGGGCGGTAGCTGTCTAGTGGGACTAAATAGCCCCTCCCTGGCGCCCAGCCCTACGCCAATCGGGCCCTGACTTAGATCCGGTAACTGCCACTCCCCGGTTTGATGTCATGCCAGGCAAGGCCATACAACATGCTGAAGCTGCCTCTCCAGTTGCTAAGCCTGGGCAAAATTAAGAGGAGACTGGTTTGCCCAGCACCAGAATCCCTCTCTCGGTCTCGCTAGTCTTGTTCAAAGGAAAGGCATGGCCAGTACATTTGGGACCAGGTCGACTGCAGGAGTTGCCAGCGACTGGATAATATTCACCAGGCTGCCTACGGGGCAAACGGCTTGCCATAGACACCCCAGGACTCCCCTAGCTACGCCCCTGAAAACAACAGGTCTCGCAAAATTTTCGGGTTTCGCAGTCTCGTTGTTTAAGCGGTGATGTGCGTCTCGCAGTCTCAATTTTTTGCAAGGCTAAGAAAGTCTCGGCGTACCGATTTGTTTGTTTGATTTATAAATTATTCCTGAACATCTTAGAATCTGAACGTGTCGAGCTGGCATTAAAACCACTTTGAAGTCTCGGGCTTGCAATTGAAGAAGGAACATGTCTGGGCCCGCAGAGAAAAACTCTAGTCTCGCCTTCTCGCGAAGTCTCACATTTACCCTTCACCACAAGGGTGGAAAAGCGTTAAAAAATATTAAAACCGATCACTGAGATTCGAGCCATCTTCAATTCATTTCCCATAACAGCCATTTTGTAAATGTACAAATGTAGTTGTTGTAAGCTACTTCCAAGCCAAAATAAGCATTATAGCCTATAAATACAAATTGTTGTAAGCATTCATTACAAGCCAAAATGACACAGTTAAATTAAGTAGGAATACATAATATTATAATAGTGATCGCAAAGGCGAAAAACCGGAAAAGCTACTTACACTGACTGGGGGAAAGCTCCTCAAACCAAAACTAACTGCAAATTACCTAGGCCTCTGGAGTTTTCAGGCGAATTAAACTCTTATCTAATGTTAAGTTTCAATAATATTAATTATTATTCAAAACTGGGTCATTGGACCATGCAATTCAAGAGTTTTCATTGGCTTAGCCGTCATGATACAAATATGGAAAGCGTAAGCGTATATTTTGGGGCGTTTTAAGTTTTTCTTTTATTTTAGTTTTCTACATTTTGGGGGCGTTTTCAATAAAACAATTATTTCACTCGCGCTTGTTGGGTATGAGATGATTATAGTCAACTCATATCCAACACGCGCTCGTGGAATAATTGTTAATATGAAAATATAGCTTTTTAATCCACCGAAAAAGAGATCCCCTTAATTGTTTGTGTTGTTAATAATTGAATAGTTCCCGTCTGTAGAATGTCCTGAGTTCTTCGAAAAACAACTGAAATTGATTGAAATCTTCTGAAATTCCTTGTAAAATGTCACCGAAAATAGAGCGAACAGGAAAAATGTTAACCACTCTCCTAAGTTACTGGTGACATGTTGTGGGTAGAATTCATTTGTAGCGTTGAACTGCAACCAAGGAGCCTTGTAAAGAGGGTTTCCATGTAGTGAAAGGTGATTGGTTGTCCAAACTTTCAAGATCACGTGAATGGTACCGGTGACGGTCAAGACACAAGTTATCAGGAGTCGAGTGACAAACATTCCCCATGAGTTCATTGAGAGTTTGGCGAGTTGAAATGTGACCGCGGATTCCAGAAAACAGTATGCAATTCCACAAAGGCCAATTATCAAACTTCCAGTAAAATGAACGATTCCCAGCTGCCCATACTCCTAACAGAGGGAGAAAATGAAATCAAAACGGTTTTTTGATGATTTTTGATTGTATGTTCGGCCTAACAGAGCACAACCTAAAGGAGATAACGATTACAAAAATCCAATTTTGTTCATACAGCGCTTTGTGTCGTCAAAAATTAGATTTCTCTTTCGTCTTAGCGTAATTATTAATGCTTTTACATGAAGAAAGGCAAAACACGTTGAATGATTGACCACAATATAACGGAATCTGTAGATCTCTTCAGTTTGTCTATACGTGTCAGGACTTCACTCAGTCATCATTCAGTGGTTTATTTCCATTCGAAGAATGTACTTTGCGACGAGTTATTGTATTTCTGGCGTGCTGACTCACAAACCCCAGTTAACAGCGGATAACCAAAGTTGGCCTTTAAATGGAAATAAACGAGCTACATGTCCCGGCGACAGACATGGTATTTTTTTTCTTCCAAAGAGTGCTTTAAAATCGTTAAGTATTTAGGGCATTTTCCTGTTAAAATCAAGGCCAAGCAGGATTTCCAGTACAAAAGGAGGACGGATTCTCGGCTCGTTATACAAATACTAAGCAAGTAAGCAGGGGGGGGGGGGGCGGGGGAAGGGGGAGCAAAGCGAAAATTACAGTAAATGTATGGAAAGAGTGGAGAATCTAATGTTTAACAAATCATGGAAAATTAGAGTTTTGAAGTATTAATGAATTGAAGACTAAAATTACTAGGTAAAAGAATTCACAGATTACATTTCAGGGAAACAGCCTCGCTAGAAAAGCAAGTCGAAAAGCAAGTGGAAAATGGCGGGAAATTTTACAGACATCTGTATGAAAAATTAAAAGTGCAATTTTTCGCCTGACAGCAAATCTTTGTTCTTCAAATTTGCTCACAAAAAGAACCTTCTGCTGGGCATCTTTTCCTTGTTACTCATTAAATACTCTGAATGTCAATCACTCTATTTCTTTTCATACTTCTATGCTGTTCTGGTATCATTGTTTTTTCCTTGTGGCTCGTCAATGGGGGGAATGCTTCGCATTTTGTGGGGATGAAGTGCTCTTCTCGTCACACTTTTACCCCCATAGACTCGATTTCCGGAGGCCCAACTCTCTCCGTCCTACCCCATGGAGCTAGGTTAGTGGAGGCTAACTCCCTCCTCTCTACCCAGGAATGCTCACAGTGGCACTGAGAGAACGCCCCCTCCGTCCTCTTTATCCACTGTGTACATCCCCTTGGGCTGTAGGTTTTGTGTTTCTTCACACTCCAGGAAACAAGGGGAAGTTGATTAATCGATATATGTAGCCACCAATCAGATGTGAAGTAAAAACGCAAAAAAAAAAAAAAAAAAAACAGACAAAATTAACAGTCTCACTCGATCAGTCACGAAACTATCCTTCGATCGCTTCGCCTTTCTAAAGCCATCGTTACCCTGTAGTTTTCACATTACTAAATCTTGTAACCACTTAATAACACCTCAGACATTATTTTTTCTCCACTCGAACTCTTCGTAAATATAACGGAAACCGCCACATCAAAATGGCGCGAAAAATCGAGAGCCTGAAATTAGCATAAGAAAAATGTTTATCGATCAGTATTTTGCCTTCGAATTTCGTAACTGCCTAAATCTGTTCAGTACGCAAGTCGGTCTAATATCCTGCTCAGACTAAATATGTAATTCCAGCGATCAGTCGAAAAAAAGAAATACGAAAAATCTGCCGTCGTTGCCTGCGTTCTTTAACATATGCAGAACTTAGCTTGGTCATTCTCTATTTTCCAATTGCCCATAATTTACTCTGTTTGCCCCCCAAATTTTGCATAAACTATTGTCGTGAAATGCTCTTGGGAGGTCTTCCTATTCCCAAGAGCATTTCACAACAATAGTTTACGCAAAATTCGGTGGGCAAACAGAGTGACTTATGGGCAATTGGAAAATAGAGAATTTCATGTTGTTTCTTTGCAGAAGACAGCTCCGACTCTCAGCTACCCTCTTCCTCGTGTAGACGGGCCTTATTAAATGCTCTCAGAAATGGTGTGGCACACAATATCTAAAGGAATCTGAGTTTTGCTTGCATTTTTAACTTACCTCTCCCCTTGGAAAGCGGAAATTCCCAGCGATAGACACGCCAATCATAGATCCGATTCCAAAAGTTATAGATGCCACCCTTAAACGATAGATTAATCTCGTATTACTTTCCTTGACGCTTGTGGAGGCCATTTCAACTTGCAGAAAGCGCACAAACACTGCAAAGAGTCCAACAAATGCTACTGTATCAAGAAACTGGTTGAAGATGGAACCTTGTGGCTCAAAAGCGGCTGTTTTGCTAACACTCGGGAGAACTGGCTCGACATCTTGTTGACAAATCGCGATTATGTAGGAAGATATCGTACCAAAAACCAGGAGAATTGACCAGGAAAGGGGAAGAAATCCGAGGCCTCGTGAAATAGTTACCATTTACACGCTGTAGACACACTAAGATTTGCAAGTTACTGGTTGTCTATATCACTACACATAGTCAAACATTAGAACCCCCCGAAACAGCTCAACACGTTGCATCGTTTAAGGCCAAGTTCAGACGCCGTACTTCACATGAGCCGAGTCGAATGCTAAGCAGGGAGAACAAAGGATTTTTCTCATTTGCATTCGATTTGGTTCATAACGTCGACCCTGTCAGAGCTCCAGATCCCAAAACCCACCCATTTACAACTATCTGCACGCATCTAGCTGTATATTATCAGCATTAGATAGTACGGAATGAAGGCATTAATAAATGATGATGATTCTCATCGACAAGAATGCATGTAGAACGCACATTGTAACAGAAAAAAGAGCTTTAATTATAAGAGTCCTAGCTTACCACAATAGATGCTTTTTTCGACACAGAAACGAATCGAACATCATCTTCTGCCCTCAAGCTAAAGAATGAAAACAAAAACCGTCTGAAAAATTATCATACTAACACTGGCTCGATGAAAGCCGCGCTAAAACTACACATCTTCGGCCCTTTACAAAGATTCAACGTCGTTCTGACGGATTGGTACGGCATTAAAAGAGTACTGTAGTTTATTTCTATCTCAAATCTTTGCGGACTATTATAATTTACTTAAAGTAAACTTTTTTCCTTGAAGGGAGACACAAAACATAATATTTTGAACAAAATATTTTTAAAAGATTAAATCCTGAAATCACCAACAAGATCATGAATTTTGGGATCTTGAAAATCCCGGTCTTAGTCATGCTCGTTCGTATTTCATTACCTACAACCTATTTGATTATGTTCTAGCTTAATGAATAGTCATTTTTAACGATTCATTAAAATTTGAGAGCAACTTTGTTTATCAGAAAAGTCATGGCTCTAAGTATTGAAGCTTGAGCCCCTTAATTATGTTTATCTCCGGTGGCTTCACCTAGCTTGTGAGGTCCTGACAGCAAATCACTGCAAAAGGCTCATCTTGGCCCAAGATGAGCCAAAAGCCTGGTCTCTCTTGGCCCAAGCCTGAAATGCATAACATAACATAAGTAAGTAGTCTGTGTGGCGGTAGACGCAAATTTATTCCCCGCAAGTAACCGACGCTGAATACCGACGTGTTATTTTCGTCTACAACGCAGACTGAATGTTCCCGATCTGCCGACGAAGAATGTCTAAAGAACATTTGCAAATTTAAATTTCAAGTGCTTCGTCGCAACACCCTTATTTCACTTAACCTTGGTGACCCCAAAAGCCTAAAACTATTTATGAAGATAATTTTATATTTTTCCTACCAGAAAATAAATTTGAGTATTTTACACTGTTCTGCAAGGGAGACATAGTAGTAGTCTTCTTGCCTTCACGCAAGTTTTAACCGAGCTGTTAATCTGATTATCACGGAGGGGCCAAACCACCCCCCAAATGTTTCGTCAGTTCTTGGGTATTTCACATTATTTCACATTACTTAAGTATTGACTCTTTCTACACCAAACTTGGCAGATGAGCAGGAGACCTATTGCCAATTATATTTACGTGAAAAATGTCAGTAAATGTCAAAGTTGTGACGTCACAGCGATGACGTCATGTTTTTTGCCACTTTTGAAGTTTTTAATATGCATATTTTTTACAATGTGTTCGAAAGAGCACATCAAGGGGAGTTGAAACCTGAAAAAATTTTGTCCATATCACAAAAATTAAATGAAATATGGCATTTTTAAATATGAAAAACAACTCTGCAAAATATGGGGTCCCCCCCTGAGAAAAATCCCCAAATTGGAGCCGTCATTTTGTTCCAGCAAATGCACCTATGTTGCACATGTGATGTGCCAGATGACTAAAGCAAATATAAAGAAGAAAATCGAAATAAAAAATTATCCCTCTAGTGTTATTGCGTTAAAATTAGTTTTGTTACGTCATAACCTGTGACGTCATCGTTTCTTTACTGTTAATACCAGCCTAACAAAGCCAAAAATCAAATTTCTAAAACCATACGATTTTTGACAACATCAAACTTTCTATTTTTCTAGATTGTTAGCCTTCCTAGAAAAAAGTGAAAAAATAAACTAGAGAGACTGACTTAAGAAGGACAGTATGGTTAAGCAATTCCGGGGGGACAGCAAAAAATATTTAATTTACCATATCTCAAAAAATAATCATTATAGCAAAAAACGGTTTCCGGCATTTTACTCCTCAAGCCAAGGCTTTTCCAATGACAATCTTTACATCAGATTTTACAAAAAATTATAGTACGTTTTGGTGACGTCATCAATTATGACGTCATAATCCGACATTTTGTCACAACTTCCAAATTAAAATAAACTGGAGAACAAAGAAAGCTCATCTGCAAAACTTGGTTCAGAAATATGTAAACCAAGCAAATATAGCCTTCATGAAACATTCGGGGGAGGGGGTTGGCCCCTACGTGATACGCAGTGGAGAACAACGTAAGATTTAAACGAATTAAAGAACGAAAACATGTTCAGTAGTGCTCGGCAACATAACTCAGCCAAACTGAAACACAGCCAAGAAAACTTCAAACAAGTAGCTAACAAGCACAACAGGGCGAGAACGGTCTGGCCCGCTTCAACAACAGTTTTAAAACACACACATCAAGTAAAACGTATATCTGAGCGAATTCGCAAAAACATGCCCGCCAGGTTTTCGCCTGGATTCGGAAGCCCGAATCCAGGCTGAGCCAGCGACCTTAAACCCCGGGCCAGGCTGGGCACATACCCAATGACTGGCCTATCTGCTGGTGGCTTGCTGGCGGATAGCAGGGGAGAGGGGAGGGTGTCTTGTACTGACACCCCCAACTAGCTAGACCTTGAGTTTTCAGTGTTAAATAAGCTTAATATTGACTGTGTTTCGGGGTATTTTACTCAGTTGTTTGACCTTGTTTGAGGCCTCTGTGTTGACATGGCACCCTGCTGGAGTGGTTTATGCCACTTGCATGCGTGAGGGGCCAATCTCCTAGCCAGAGGAGTGGTCAGAGGACTTCTGGCCGCTGGGACTGTCTTTGAGTCAATGCGGGCATTTTTTTGCGAATTCGGTCAGATATATAAAACGACAAATATCAACAAGTCTAATAATTATCAAATGACATTCATAAGTAAAAAGAACTAAAATAAATCCCTGGAACATATTCAAGGTACAAGGGAGCGAGTAAACTCTTTCACTACTTTAGCATCAAACACGTGTTCCTTGTACTTGGTCCAAATCATCTTCGCGTTGGTTGAAGTTATCTTTGTTTCGGCCCAATGATACGGTGACTGTTCAGGGATCTTTTCACCAACTTTTCCAACACTCTCCTGGTCTCCTGTATCAGTGTAACACCCTTTCGTTGTTTCTTTACTCAAACATAAGCGGAAGGCCGTCATCGAGAGTCAATAGGCGAGCTTTTGACTCTCGATGGCGGTTAGGTAATCAGATATCAGTAGGTAATTATTAGTAGGTAATTAGATAATTAGATAATTAGATTCACGACCCCTCAAGCATGTAGTGCTTAAACGATAATCGTGTTTTCAATAAAGGATTTTACTTTACTTTACTTTACTTTACTTTACTTTGCTGAATAATTAGTAGCATGTGCACGCGTGTTTTGGAACATATTTGCAATTCAAATATTAAATGTATAACTGAGATATTCGCGCCAGATTAAAGCAGGTCAGTATTATAGCAAAGATTTGAGTTTAAATTTTCACTGGTCTCGACTCTGAGGGATCCCCCATATTACAAATACTTTGTAAAACGATTTACTGTTTAATATGGCACTTAACGTTCGTTTTTCCCTTTTTATAAGCGTACAAATGCTGTAAAATAGTCTAATAAAGTTGAAACATAAAAGAAAACATTCGAGTCATTATTAGCCAATCCGAATGCCTAAAAGAAGAGATAACGTGAAAAATGGCAAAGATTGCGACAAACCTCTACTATAAGAAGATTCATCGCTCTTTTAGCCAGTGAGGCAAGGTTAACTGGTGTACTAACTAACTAAGTCAGGTCTCGACATATTTGTAGTTCTTAAACCTCGCAGGGATAACCAAGTTCAAAGTCGTACATTTTTATCGTAGAATTCCAATACCACTTTGTTGCTATATTAGAAACGACTACCTGTGGTTCATCATGTTCCGCAAGGCAAAACAAAAAGGAACATCTTCCTGTATTCAGTATGTCAACAGCGTTATACCATATGTAATTTGGCAGCTACCTAACATGTTTTTGTAGGCCTAGAAACTCTGCTATAAGCAATTGCATATTGTTTTAAAGAGCAATATCACCGCGGGATGATCCATCTTACAAACTATTAACCAATTATTTTAAGTTTGTCGTCCTTAAAGGGGTGGCGAGTGGTCCTTCAAAAACCATGGCGTCGCCAGGATTTTTCCAAGGGGGGGAGGGGTCACACTGAGCCAAAATGAGGGTACTCAACAGATTTCCATGTCGTTTTCGTCACCGGTTCTAGGTTGTTTGCTTAAAAAAATAGCTCACAAAGGGGGGGGGGGTTCATGGGCACCCCAGGACTCCCCTATCTACGCCCCTGAAAACCACGGGTCTCGCAAAATTTTCGGGTTTCGCAGTCTCGTTGTTTAAGCGGTGATGTACGTCTCGCAGTCTCAATTTTTTGCAAGGCTAAGAAAGTCTCGGCGTACCGATTTGTTTGTTTGATTTATAAATTATGCCTGAACGTCTTAGAATCTGAACGTGTCGAGCTGGCATTAAAAACACTTTGAAGTGTCAAGCTTGCAATTGAAGAAGGAACATGTCTGGGCCCGCAGAGAAAAACTCTAGTCTCGCCTTCTCGCAAAGTCTCACATTTACCCTTCACCACAAGGGTGGAAAAGCGTTAAAAAGAATTAAAGCCGATCACTGATTCGAGCCATTTTCAATTCACTTCCCATAACAGCCATTTTGTAAATGAATAAATGTAGTTGTTGTAAGCTACTTACAAGCCAAAATAAGCACTATAGCCCATAAATACAAATTGTTGTAAGCATTCATTACAAGCCAAAATGACACACAGTTAAATTAAATAGGAATACATAATATTATAATAGTGATCGCAAGATGCGAAAAACCGGAAAAGCTACTTATACTGACTGAGGAAAAGCTCCTCAAACCAAAACTAATTCCAAATTACCTAGGCCTCTGCAGTTTTCAGGCAAATTGAACTCTTATCTAATGTTAAGTTTCAATAATATTAATTATTACTCAAAACTGGGTCATTGGACCATGCAATTCAAGAGTTTTCATTGGCTTAGCCGTCGTGATACAAATATGGAAAGCGTAAGCGTATATTTTGGGGTGTTTTAAGTTTTTATTTTATTTTAGTTTTCTACATTTTGGCGGCGTTTTCAATAAAACAATTATTCTACTCGCGCTTGTTGGGTATGAGATAATTATAGTCAACTCATATCCAACGCGCGCTCGTGGAATAATTGTTAATTATTATATGGCTCTGTCTCATGAGGACTGGGAACTATCAAATTCACGAATTTGATTGGCTGAAATCGATATTGAAAGCGGTCTAGATTTTCCCATCTAGACCGGCATCTAGACCGGTAATTTTTTGTAGTGAAAAAGTTACAAACTAAAATGCAAAATCATTGACTATTTTCATCTAACAATATTTATTTATGGAAGTGCCAAAAAGCCTGATGAGAAAAAAAAGTGAAGAGGACGAGCAAACTTTGGCAGAATTAAATTCAGCTAATCGCCGTTCGCAAGCAAAATGTCAGCTAGTATAAACCAGTTACATTAAACGAATTAAATTGCTCTTGTTTGCGCCATATAATAAACATCTTATTAACCGAGCTTAGTCGGTCTGTATGGGAGAATCTTGACCTCGGGTGTGATTCGGTCAAGATTCTCCCATACAGACCTCCAGCTCGGTTAATAAGAGCTAAATATGAAAATATAGCTTTTTAATCCACCGAAAAAGAGAGCCCCTTAATTGTTTGTGTTGTTAATTATTGAATAGTTCCCGTCTGTAGAATGTTCTGAGTTCTTCGAAAAACAACTGAAATTGATTGAAATCTTCTGAAATTCCTTGTAAAATGTCACCGAAAATAGAGCGAACAGGAAAAATGTTAGCCACTCTCCTAAGTTGCTGGTGACATGTTGTGGGTAGAATTCATTTGTAGCGTTGAACTGCAACCAAGGAGCCTTGTAAAGAGGGTTTCCATGTAGTGAAAGGTGATTGGTTGTCCAAATTTTCAAGATCACGTGAATGATACCGGTGACGGTCAAGACACAAGTTATCAGGAGTCGAGTGACAAACATTCCCCATGAGTTTATTGAGAGTTTGGCGAGTTGAAATGTGACCGCGGATTCCAGAAAACAGTATGCAATTCCACAAAGGCCAATTATCAAACTTCCAGTGAAATGAACGATTCCCAGCTGCCCATACTCCTAACAGAGGGAGAAAATGAAATCAAAGCGGTTTTTTGATGATTTTTGATTGTATGTTCGGCCTAACCGCGAAGCACAACCTAAAGGAGATAACGATTAAAAAAATACAATTTATGTTCATACAGCGTTTTGTGTCGTCAAAAATGACACTTCTCTTTCGTCTTAGCGTAATTATTAATGTTTGTAAATGAAGAAAGGCAAAACACGCTGAATGACTGACCACAATCTAACGGAATCTGTAGATTTCTTCTATTTGTCTATACGTGTCAGGACTTCACTCAGTCATCATTCAGTGGTTTATTTCCATTCCAAGAATGTACTTTGCGACGAGTTATTGTATTTCTGGCGTGCTGACTCACAAACCCCAGTTAACACTGAGCGGATAACCAAGCTTGGCCTTTAAATGGAATAAACGGGCTACATGTCCCGGCGACGGACATGGTATTTTTTTTCTTCCAAAGAGTGCTTTAAAATCGTTAAGTATTTAGGGCATTTTCCTGTTAAAATCAAGGCCAAGCAGCATTTCAATTACAAAAGGAGAGCAGATTCTGGACTCGCTGTACCGATACTAAGCAAGTAAGCAGCTTTGCACAAAATGAAATCGACTTCTTCAAGGTTTCTGATGCCATCTTGCCTGGGGGGAGGGGGGGGTGCTGCAAGGGAAAAATTACAGTAAATGTATGGAAAAAGTGGAGAATCTAATGTTTAACAAATCACGGAAAATTCGAGTTTTGAAGTATTAATGAATTAAATACTAAAATTACTAGGTAAAAGAATTCACAGATCACATTTGAGGGAAATAGTCTCGCTAGAAAAGCAAGTCGAAAAGCAAGTCGAAATTGGCGGGAAATTTTACAGACATCTGTATGAAAAATTGAAAGTGCAATTCTTCGCCTGGCAGCAAATCTTTGTTCTTCAAATTTGCTCAAAAAATACCTTCTGCTGGGTATCTTTTCCTTGTAACTCATTAAACACTCAGAACGTCAATCACTCTATTTCTTTTCTTACTTCCATGCTGTTCTGGTATCATTGTTTTTTCCTTGTGGCTCGTCAATGGGGGGAATGCTTCGCATTCTGTGGGGATGAAGTGCTCCTCTCGTCACACTTTTGCCCCCATAGACTCGATTTCCGGAGGCTCAACTCTCTCCGTCTCTACCCTATGGAGCTAGGTTATTGGAGGCCCACTCCCTCCTCTCTACCCAGGAATGCTCACAGTGGCACTGAGAGAACGCCCACTCCGTCCTCTTTCCACTGTGTGCATCCCCTTGGGCTGTAGGTTTTTTGTTTCTTCACACTCCAGGAAACAAGGGGAAGTTGATTAATCGATATACGTAGCTACCAATCAGATGTGAAGCAAATACGCAAAACAAAAAACCAAACAAAATTAACGGTCTCACTCGATCAGTCACGAAACTACCCTTCGATCGCTTCGCCTTTCTAAAACCGTCGTTACCCTGTAGTTTTCATATTACCAAATCTTGTAACCACTTAATAACACCTCAGACATTATTTTTTCTCCACTGGAACTCTTCGTAAATATAACGGAAACCGCCACATCAAAATGGCGTGAAAAATCGAGAGCCAGAAATTAGCATAAGAAAAACATTTATCGATCAGTATTTTGCCTTCGAATCTCGTTACTACCTAAATCTGTTCAGTACGCAAGTCGGTCTAATATCCTGCTCAGACTAAATATGTAATTTCAGCGATCAGTCGAAAAAAAGACATACGAAAAATCTGCCGTCGTTGCCTGTGTTCTGCAACATATGCAGAACTTAGCTTGGTCAGTCTCTATTTTCAAATTGCCATTAATTTACTCTGTTTGCCCCCCAAATTTTGCATAAACTATTGTTGTGAAATGCTCTTGGAAGGTCTGCATATTCCCAAAAGCATTTCACAACAATAGTTACGCAAAATTCGGTGGGCAAACAGAGTAAATTATGGGCAATTGGAAAATAGAGAATTTCGTGTTTTTTCTTTGCAGAAGACGGCTCTGACTCTCAGTTACCCTCTTCCTCATGTAGACCGGCCTTATTAAATGCTCTCAGAAATGGTGTGGCACACAATATCTAAAGGAATCTGAGTGACGACAAGGGGCAAGGAAAAAAAAAAGAAAAATAGATAGTTATCATCACAGCTTGAGGTTGTACTATAGAAACAAAAAACAGACCAAAGGCATGTGGTACATTACAGGTAAAATGAGTTATGCATCTGACAGGAGATTAGAAATAGACTAATGGGTAGGAGATAGATACCGATAGGTATAGAAAATATAATCTAAAATAATAATTAAATCCTCAAATATCCTGTAAGAGGTTTCCATTTCTTTATATCTCCACTTTTTGTTTGTATTTCATATTGTGATTTTAGTGTGCATATGAAATGCGTAAGATTTGGATGATCATCTTTTGTTTTAGCGAGCCATACGTGATATCGTGCTAAGAGAAAGCAGTAATTGATAAGAAGCGCAAATTGAGAGATATCTGGCCTCAGACCCAAAGCAGTAATATTTGTCAAAGCATAATCTCTAGGAAGTAAATTTAAGTTTTTCAGCCATTCAGTAAGTTTATTCCAAAAGTGAGATGTTTGACAGCATGACCAAAAAAGATGAATTATTGACTCAGAGGAGGTATGACAAAAACTGCACTTTCCATCGCCCTGTAGACCTATTGTAAATAAAACGTTATTGGTTGGTACACGTCTATGTAAGAATTTAAACGGAAACTCTATCAGCTTAGTGCTCTTTGTGCATTTTTTAGCTAAAAGATAGGCAGCAGTCCAATTTATGTTGCCATTTATTGGTAAGCCACAATCCTCTAGCCACTTCTTTTGACTTGACTTTGCCATTCTTAACTTACCTCTCCCCTCGGAAAGCGGAAATTCCCAGCGATAGACACGCCTATCATAGATCCGATTCCAAAAGTGAGAGACGCCACTCTTAAACGATAGATTAATCCCGTGTTACTTTCCTTGACACTTTTGGAGGCCATTTCAACTTGCAGAAAGCGCACAAACACTGCCATGAGTCCAACAAGTGCTACTGTATCAAGAAACTGGTTGAAGATGGAACCTTGTGGCTCAAAAGCGGCTGTTTTGCTAACACTTGGGAGAACTGGCTCAACATCTTGTTGACATATCGCGATTATGTAGGAAGATATCGTGCCTAAAACCAGGAGAATTGACCAAGAAAGGGGAAGAAATCCGAGGCCTCGTGAAATAGTTACCATTTACACGCTGTAGACGCACTAAGATTTGCAAGTTACTGGTTGTCTATATCACTGCACATAGTCAAACATTAGAACCCCCGGAGACAGCACAACACGCTGTATCGTTTAAAAATCAAGTGCCATGGCAACTTTATCGTTATACCATCTGGCCAGTTCAAAATGCGTGAAAATTACGGTCGAATCACGTCACTTGAAACAAGATGTAAAACAATAAAAATGCAAGCAAGATATAAATTCCCAACCATATTTATTCGTTGTAATAATGGGTAAAAAGTTAATGGCAATGTTTTAAGAAATAGGTGTTGGGTAATTAGAAATATAATATTGGAATATTTTAGGTGTTTAAAACATGTTGCCTTTCTTATCGTTGTTGACGTGTACGCAGGTGCTGCGTTTCCTAGGAACTAGTCCTTCAGCGAAATATGTGTAAATTTCTTGACTGTTGTTACACTGGAAATAGTACCGTGTAATCTCACTATTTTGAATGTAGTATCTACTTGAATAATTTGTTAGCCGATTCTTTGTAGGATGCCTTGGTACATTCATGTTCTGCGAGCACCGTTGCTGCACTACATGTTTTCGGTTCAGCTGCGTTGTCCAGCAACTCGTTTGTTTACTCACGGGTGTCGATCGAGAAAAAGAAATAAAAATTGAAATCTAGATTTTGGAAGCGCTCTTTTTGGAATTAGTCGCGTTAGACTCCTTAACTTATTTTTAGTCTCCTGTCCAATTTTTCAGTCAAACCTTGGCCTTTTTACTGACCTTTTCAAGGAGTTTGATAGCGATGTTTAAGTAATTTATTCCTAGTTCGCACTTCGACCCAAATAAAGAAAAGATTCCTTACAATAGCAGCGGCACCTCGTTAGATGATGTTTGTACCAAGAGCACGTCCAGTTAACGAGATGGATAGTTTTAACTGGAAATCCCGCCCACGAAGCTGGGAGTTTGGAAACCCATTCCTTGTAACACTTATGTTGTATGAAATATTTAACAACAACTTTTATCCAAGGTTTCGCGAAGAGCTACCATTTACACGCTGTAGACACACTAAGATTTGCAAGTTACTGGTTGTCTATATCACTGCACATAGTCAAACATTCAGAACTCCCTGAAACAGCTGAACACGCTGTATCGTTTAAAATCAAGTGCCACGGCAACTTTATCGTTATATTATCTGGGCAGTTCAAAATGCGTGAAAGTTACAGTCGAATCACGTCACTTGAAACAAGATGTAAAACAATAAAAATGCGAGCAAGATATAAATTCACAACCATAGTTTTTCGTTTTAATAATGGGTAAAAAGTTAATGATAATGTTTTAAGAAATAGGTGTTGGGTAATTTGAAATATAATATTGGAATATTTTAGGTGTTTAAAAAATCTTGCCTTTCTTATCGTTGTTGACGTGTACGCAGGTGCTGCGTTTCCTAGGAACTAGTTCTTCAGCGAAATATGTGTAAATTACTTGACTGTTGTTACACTGGAAATAGTACCGTGTAATCTCACTATTTTGAATGTAGTATCTACTTGAATAATTTGTTAGCCGATTCTTTGTAGGACGCCTTGGTATATTCATGTTCTGCGAGCACCGTTGCTGCACTACATGTTTTCGGTTCAGCTGCGTTGTCCAGCAATTCGTTTGTTTACTCACGGGTATCGATCGAGAAAATGAAATAAAAATTGAAATCTAGATTTTGGAAGCGCTCTTTTTGGAATTAGTCGCGTTAGACTCCTTAACTTATTTCTAGTCTCCTGTCCACTTTTTCAGTCAAACCTCGCCCTTTTTACTGACCTTTTCAAGGAGTTTGATAACGATGTTTAATTAATTTATTCCTAGTTCGCACTTCGACCCAAATAAAGAAAAGATTCCTTACAATAGCAGCGGCACCTCGTTAGAGGATGTTTGTACCAAGAGCACGTCCAGTTAACGAGATGGATAGTTTTAACTGGAAATCCCGCCCACGAAGCTGGGAGTTTGGAAACCCATTCCTTGTAATACTTATGTTGTATGAAAAATTTAACAACAACTTTTATCTTTTAACTTAGTGTTATCCTAAACTTTTAATCGGTAAGAACGAAGATTGTAACTTTTATATTGCTCACGTTACCTTATTTAGGTCAACCACTTAACCCTTAGAATACCAAACTTTCGCCAAAAAATACCGTTTTTAAGCGTTTAGTCAGGTTTTTTAGCTGCCATGACGCTAAATAAGCCTAAGTTTTGCTAAAAAAGAAAGCTTTTTTTTTTACTAAAAGGAGAGATTTTTCGAAGATTTAGGTACAAAATTGAGCAAAACTTCAAGTCCGGGCATGCGCATAAGCCAATTTTTTTTTTTTGTTTTTTTTGTGTTTTTTTTTTGTCATTAACCGTTCTCAATTTCGTTTGTTGGCTCTTTCCTTTCTGTTTTTCTCGGCCCTTTTACACTGGCTACCTTTTGCATTGTATGTTCTTTCTGGCTGCAGTGAAAAGTTGGATGTTAATTACGGGCGAAGCCTAGAAATGGACCTTGATCAATCATAGGCGTTGTGGACCATTTTACCACCGTTTTTGCACCAAAATTGATAACGTTGTTTTTTGATTTGCGACGTCGGAATGTCGTCGATATCTAAACCTGACCATTGTGCGGAAAGGGCTAGCCTAGCACTACTATCTGCTTATCAAGAATATCTGATGACATTTAAATTGATGACGTCACAAGTGGTACAAAGAGCACGACCATAAATTACGCATATATGCGTAGTTGGTATTCAAAGGGTTAAGAATAGTCGGTTAAAATCAAGGCCTAAAAAATGTTTTAGTCAGCCTCGATAACCTCGAAGGAAAATATGCTAAGTAGCTTGGTGCGCAGTCGCAATAGAACCTTATTCGAACTGCGCATGACATTACGTTAGCCTAATTGACAGTTTGACATTGATTTGATGGATGACGTGGTTGTCCCTTTAAAAGGAACGTGACAAGTTTGCTCCTCGTAGTTTTAGTAATTACTGTAACCAGTCAAGAGTAGCAGTAAGAGAACGTTGTGAGTATTGTACCGAAGTCATCAATGGTGGAACTAAAAAGAGAAGCAACCAAACAAAGAGTGTTGAAGTGATCGGCTAATTTCCCCAAACGTCGCTTCAACAAAGAACAATAACGATATGCTGTCCGGGCCATTACCAGAAATGGATATATGATTTCCTGTACTCTGATTGGCTCAGGCAAAACCAAAACATTGTCTGGACCGCGAAAGGGACTAAGACCGAGAGGAATGGCGAGCGAAAAGAAATCTATGTCGGCGGGGACGTCGCATAACAAACTACAACAATAATACGGTGGAATCCTCCCCATCTATTAATCTCGCGACCTCTGGAACCTGCGAATAATTCGAACTAGTAGGCGTTTTACTTGGATTCGCTTTATTCGTGTAATTAATTTTACTCCCGATTCGAACCAATTTTCTCCTATCGTATAAAAGCTTAGTTTCGATAAAATTAAGATAAACTGTACTAATGCGACTTACTTTGAACGAGGTATCGTTCCACAACCCAGGACTGCCGAAGATCAACAAAGGCTGATTTTGGCCTCGATAGCGCTGATCACCACTTTTAATTTAAGCTAAACTGTTTGCTGTTGCAATATGAAAGGTAATCCAGCTGAAATATTGATTTTATATCATCTCTATCAGGTAATGAAGACAGTTGCAGTAATGTGGATTTTTGTGAATTTTCTATTCATTTCTTTTCTTAAATCTTGACCCTTTTGCAACATGTGCTCTGGGGCAGTGAATCTCAACAATTTCAACTTTTTGTGATTCAATGTAGAACAGGTTAGAATTGTTTTAAAACGGGAAGTTTCTTTCATCCTTTCCATGTGTCATATCATATATGGAAGTTTTTCAGTGAGTTTTAGAAGAAGATGCTACCAGTGTCCTTAAGCAAAAGTTCCAATATTTTATTCAGATTGTATGAATTCCTTGTGCATTGGAAAAATAGGTAATAAAAGTGAATGTTTACTTTTATCCAGGTTTAAAAATATTGTATGCCACTACACTATTATAATTTAACTACCCCATTTTAGATATCTCTCTTTGCTGCTGCCTCAGACACTTCCCTCTTCTGCACACCAAAATTGTCACAGGATCTTTGTTCTGTGTACAAGCAAGGTTATTAAACAGCTACTAATTCACTAAAAGCATTTTCATTTTTTTTTTATTCAAAAGCTACTTCACTATAAGCATTTATTAGTCATTTGATTATGTCATTTTCACCATATTAAAACTTCATTTTCCTCTTTTATTGCTTTCTTGTCATAACCTGCAAGACATAAATGATTGTGAAGTTAGTGACCAATATAGTTAATCCACACTTATAGCCATCAAAAGTGAAATTCAGTCAGTATTATTTTACATGATGTCATCATACTATACTGAATTTTTGGAATATCATAGGGGAAGATACCATAATTTTCTCAAAGCAGGTACTAGGCCAGTACATGCCAGATCCTTCACATGACCCCCAACCATATCAAACTTTCTGGGAGTAAATTTTAACAAAGAGCCCTTTATTAACAAGAAGCAAGGTTCACTTTCTTATCTTTTATTTTTATCCATAATGATAAATCTAGAATTGATAGATCTGTATTTAAAGGGGACTTTTTGTGGCTGTGCTTTTGTTCAAAATAAGGAAGTATCAAATTATATTCAAATTTTCAGCCAAGTTTTGTTGTACCTTACCACAGCTACATGTATCAAAAGTGAATTTTATTCGTACTCTTATTTCCATGTCTTGAAAACAATCAGTGGAAGATCCTATTGACCTAATAGCATTTCTTATTTTGGTCACTTTTTTGAAGCTCTCCTCCTTTCGTAACATGCAATAGCCAGTTGCAAGGAATGACTGCACCACCTCCTGCTCTTTTATTTTTCACCCATTTCTGTGTAGCAGTGGGTTTCATTGACACCCTTGGCTCTCCGGTTATTATTCTTAAAAGAAAATGTAACAATTAATATTGATATACCTGAATTCCTCCTGTGCATGACTTAAAAAAATAGACATGAAAAAATTATACACAATATAAATAATACCCCTATTTTTCCTTTATCCATGCATCACAACTCATTACTTGTTTTTCAGCATGCAGACTGAATTACCTTCAAGCAAACTTGTGGATTATTTTTAGGGGTGGAGGATATTTTTTTTGTATTCGTTTTGGCTTTATGGAGGGAGGAGGATAGCATTGGGTATTGGTTTTCTTTTAAGTTTGTGGAATTGCATTTGTTACTTAGGTTGATAGGCAAGGTAAGGGTAGGAGAAGGCTGCTGATCTCTAGTTGAATCTGCAGTTTGCATCAATCAAAGGAATAGTTCATTTCTTAGCCAAGGCTAATACAGGTTTTTTTCTTTTCAAAAAAAAAAAGATGTCAATCAAACCCCAATTACAAATCACGACCACAGTGTCTGTGCCCACAAAAGCACCAGGCAAGTTTTTCACATCTCTGTAGGCGAAACCTTACGTCAGCTGTGCAGCGCGAGTTTGGAAACCCACGTGAAACAGAGCTTAAGCAATTTACAGACTCTTTCTGCCTGTTATTGTTTATAAGCTTATGTACAATGTAACAGTGAAATACACTTACCCTTCAATCTTCTCAACAGTCCCGCTTTCAATTTCCTCCACAAATGTCTTGTTCAAGAAATATTGAACTCTTCCGACGGTTTTGCCGACAACTTCGCGGATTTGGTAGAAAAGCCTCTTTCTGAAGAGGCCTTATATCTTATCTACAGTGTTTCTTGAGGAAATCGTGGTGCTTTTCCATTGCCTGTCGGGGAATAAAGTAAACACAGCTTGAAATCGGGTCCACTGCATGGTCAGCGCGATCGATTAATAACAGACGCATGTGGCGAAACTACAATATTTCATCTTTAAAAACCTTGGACCAAGCGACGCAGTCGTGGACCAATACAAAAATACCACCAAATGAAAGCAAATTTTATAGACATTAACGACATATTTTTTTCAAAGAGGAAAAAAATTGCAACGTACCTGATTTTTCCATCTATTTGGAGTCTTGTCGTGTAAAAACCAGAGAAAAAATAGCACAAAACAGTGAGGTTTTTTCCTCGAAACTCGAAGACGCTTCGCTAGCCGCCATTTTTTCCACACTCAACTAAAACTTCATTGTTATATTGTACTGTGTGCAAAGCCTTGTGGGAAAAGGCTGCTTTAAGCCCCGAAAAGAGCTCGGAAGGGACTTTGTATAGTGTGCCTAGCTTTGGCGGCATTGCCATTTCTCATGACGTCACCGCATATCCATTTCTGGCAGTGGCCCGGACTTTCTGTGAATATTTTGTAAAAATTTCGCGGAATCTCCATCCAAAATTTCCGCATTCAATTCTTTTATGAAGTGCTCTTCGCTCGACATTTTCGGTCTGTAATTTACATCTTCTTGGTATGTACAACGCATTCAACCTTCAAAATTGCATTTGCATTTTTTACTAAATTCATACTGAACAACATAGGAAACCATGGCGCTGAAAACACCATCGCACCGCATTTGATCAAGGCTGATTTTCCCAAATCCTTTCGAGACTGTGCTATGAAATTTTCATACAATAAAATTCGTTTGAAAAGCTCCCTCTTTCATATACTCCGCGAATCTCAATTGCTAAAATTCTTCCGATTATAAGCCCCCTTACCAATGAGATATAAATTATTCAGAGTTGAGCCCTCGGCGATAGCAGCTTGTAATAGAAATTGTTTACAAGAGGGGATTCCATCTCAGTGGTGAAAACTGAATCGAGACATTGTAACTGAATTCGTTCTTTCGCGAACATTTCCTGGTCAGAAATAATTTCTCCTGCAATTTAGAAGTTCTTGGTGAAAGTGAAATCCTGAACAGTCAACCTACATAACGTAACCAAGTCGAAAGCTTGTGAAAACTTGCTGAACAATTTACCGGCCAAATAGAGGTTTCTTTATTTCTAAACGTCGACCCTGTCAGAGCACCAGGCAGTTTAAAAAACCCACCCATTTACAACTATCTGCACGCATCTAGCTGTATATTATCAGCATTAGATAGCACTGAATGAAGGCATTAATAAATGATGATGGTTCTCATTGACAAGAATGCATGTAGAACGCACATTGTAACAGAAAAGAGGGCTTTGATTATAAGAGTCTAGTTTACCATAATAGATGCTTTTTTCGACACAGAAGCGAATCGAACATCATCTACTGCCCTCAAGCTAAACAATGAAAACAAAAACCGTCTGAAAAATTATCATACGAACACTGGTTCGACGAAAGCCGCGCTAAAACTACACATCTTCGGCCCTTTAGAAAGATTCAACGTCGTTCTGACGGATTGGTACGGCATTAAAAGAGTTCTGTAGTTTATTTTTATCTCAAATCTTTGCGGACTATTATAATTTACTTAAAGTGCACCTAACCCCAAAATTTTTTTTTTCGCTAAAACAAATCTAGACTTTATTTGAAGCATTTGGGCGAAGAAATTTTTGAATTTGGTTGAATCTTCGATTTTCTATGCCCTTTCAAAGTCGCGATTAAGTGTTTCACGACCGCGTTTTAGGGAGTCTGGGGCGGCGGTACCTGATGACGTCTACCCAGGAACCAAACACAATAGCGCCTCAGTGAACTCACTGTATTTGCTCGAGAAAATAGAATGCAAAACTAATCGTTCCGATGTATTTGGGGACTAAAACGTCCAAGTTTTGTCTCAGAATCATTTCTTTTTCGTCACTGGAGTCAGAGTTAAGTTTCGATTCGGAAGGCTCCGATATAAACTTCGATCGAGCACGTTCGACAACTGTGAACTCACTGCTTAGAGCTTTGAGAGCAATTTGCAATATTTCAAGCGACGACGGGGAAGACGTCTTTGCGGACGAGCTGCTTGTATATTAGGAATGGAAAGCTAGATACGAAGTGGAGGAGCAGGCAAACGAACAGCAGGAAAGAAAACTCAAGGACTGCTTTGGATGGTAATTTCGTCCGACTAAACATAAGATTCCCACGCGTGTTTATAGCCCGTTTACATTTGTCCTTACCGAGAATGTATTTTGTCAAGGTTCTGTTAAATCCAGTTTGTGTTTTACTTTCAGTTGAATGCTTCATGTTTATAAGAGCGACGTACGTGTTGCAGTTTTCGAGACTTGATGACGTCCAAAACATTGGCTTCGATCGATTGAAAATCGTATTGTTTGGACCTGTATTTTTGAAGCTGCGGGAAGCAAGGTGGAAGGAAACATTTCATACAATTACCGATTTCACATTGTCACACGTTTTAAGTCGTAACTCCAAATAACCAATGTAAATTGTTCTCAAAGTTTGCAGTGAAATTCGTCGGATAAGCGAAAAGGATGTGTTCCCTAAGCGGTCCGCAGATAATGTTACGCGGTCATATTTTCGACGCTATTGCACAGAATCTTTGTCACACTGCTGATTTCCAAACCTTCGAAAAACTCTGTGAGTCTAACAATTTTGTTATCATGTAATTCTAGAGGATTAATCTTCGACTTTCATCTAAATCGAAAGAGAAGTAAGTGTTGGTTAGCGGCGTACAGTTGCGATCTATTTACGTATTAGTATAACGCTTCTTGATCATGACCGGATCACACAACTTTGCCGGTTATGTTATAAATACTGCGGGATTGGAAGATATAGGTTGTCGGTGGTATTTCTACAAATTGCTGGTTAGTTTTAAGCAGAAAATTTATGAAAACAGCGTTCGAAAGTCTGCGGAACAAATTCCAGTGAGAGTTCTTCAATGGTTCTCACAGATTCAGTTCGCTTGTTTCGGTTCGACAAAATCAACCATCGTTTACGTCTTTATTGCACCATTAGCCGATCATCGCCAGTAAATTGTACAGTATACCTTTCTTTAAATCTGGAATATTGCTGCAACAGCCGATAGCACCTCTGGAAGGCGTTTCTGCGCACTTTTCGAATGTGTATTGCGCCATCCTGAAGGAGATGAGAGGAAATGAGATATCCAACCTTCCTGGGTAGACGTCACAAGAGCCGCTGGACCCATTCTCTTCAAACTCGGTCGTGAAACAAAATGGCGGTGTTTTGGAGCTATTTTCGAGATTTCGTCGTGGCACAGAAAATCGAGGATTTAACGGAATCCAAAAATTTTTTCGCAGAACTATTTCAAATAATAAGTAGATTTGTTCTAGCGAAAAAAAAATTGGGGGGTTAGGTGCACTTTAAAGTAAACTTTTTTCCTTGAAGGGAGACACAAAACATAATATTTTGAACAAAACATTTTTAAAAGATTAAATCCTGAAATCACCAACAAGATCATGATTTTTGTGATCTTGAAAATCCCGGTCTTAGCCATGCTCGTTCGTATTTCATTACCTACAACCTATTTGATTATGTACTAGCTTAATGAATAGTCATTTTTAACGATTCATTAAAATTTGAGAGCAACTTTGTTTATCAGAAAAGTCATGGGTCTAAGTATTGAAGCTTGAGCCCCTTAATTATGTTTATCTCCGGTGGCCTCACCTACAATTGTAGCTTGTAAGGTCCTGACCGCAAATCACTGCAAAAGGCTCATCTTGGCCCAAGATGAGCCAAAAGCCTGGTCTCTCTTGGCCCAAGCCTGAAATGCAAAACAAGTTACATAACATAAGTAGTCTGTGTGGCGGTAGACGCAAATTTATTCCCCGCAAGTAACCGACGCTGAATACCGACGTGTTATTTTCGTCTACAACGCACCCTGAAGTTCCCGATCTGCCGACGAAGAATGTCTAAAGAACATTTGCAAATTTAAATTTCGAGAGCTTCGTCGCAACACCCTTATTTCACTTAACCTTGGTGACCCTAAAGGCCTAAAGTTATTTATGAAGATAATTTTACATTTTTCTACCAGAAAATAAATTTGAGTATTTTACACTGTTCTGCAAGGGAGACATCGTAGTAGTCTTCTTGCCTTCACGGAAGTTTTAACCGAGTTGTTAACCTGATTATAGGCAGTGGAGAACAACATAAGATTTAAACGAATTAAAGAACGAAAACATATTCAGTAGTGCTCGGCAACATAACTCAGCCAAACTGAAACACAGCCAAGAAAACTTCAAACAAGTAGCTAACAAGTACAACAGGGCGAGAACAGTCTGGCCCGCTTCAACAATAGTTTTAAAACACACACATCAAGTAAAACGTATATCTGAGCGAATTCGCAAAAACATGCCCGCCAGGTTTTCGCCTGGATTCGGAAGCCCGAATCCAGGCTGAGCCAGCGACCTTAAACCTCCGGAGGGCTTCGTCAAGGCCAGGCTGGGCACATACCCCAGGGACTGGCCTATCTGCTGGTGGCTTGCTGGCGGCTAGCAGGGGAGAGGGGAGGGTGTCTTGTACTGACACCCCCAACTAGCTAGACCTTGAGTTTTCAGTATTAAATAAGCTTGATATTGACTGTGTTTCGGGGTATTTTACTCAGTTGTTTGACCTTGTTTGAGGCTTCTGAGTTGACATGGCACCCTGCTGGAGTGGTTCATGCCACTTGCATGCGTGAGGGGCCAATCTCCTAGCCAGAGGAGTGGTCAGAGGACTTCTGGCCGCTGGGACTGTCTTTGAGTCAATGCGGGCATGTTCTTGCGAATTCGGTTAGATATATAAAACGACAAATATCAACAAGTCTAATAATTATCAAATGACATTCATAAGTAAAAAGAACTAAAATAAATCCCTGGAACATATTCAAGGTACGAGGGAGCGAGTAAACTCTTTCACTACTTTAGCATCAAACACGTGTTCCTTGTACTTGGTCCAAATCATCTTCGCGTTGGTTGAAGTTATCTTTGTTTCGGTCCAATGATACGGTGACTGTTCAGGGATCTTTTCACCAGCCTTTCCAACACTCTCCTGGTCTCCTGTTTCAGTGTAACAGAGCTTTCGTTGTTTCTTTACTCAAACATAAGCGGAAGGCCGTTATCGAGAGTCAATAGGCGAGCCTTGACTCTCGATGGCGGTTAGGTAATTAGATATCAATAGGTAATTAGATAATTAGATAATTAGATTCACGACCCTCAAGCATGTAGTGCTTAAACGATAATCGTGTTTTAAATAAAGGATTTTACTTTACTTTACTTTGCTGAATAATTAGTAGCATGTGCACGCGTGTTTTGGAACATATTTGCAATTCAAATATTAAATGTATAACTGAGATATTCGCGCCAGATTAAAGCAGGTCAGTATTATAGCAAAGATTTGAGTTTAAATTTTCACTGGTCTCGACTCTGAGGGATCCCCCATATTATAAATAATTTGCAAAACGATTTACTGTTTAATATGGCACTTAAAGTTCGTTCTTACCTTCTTATAAGCGTACAAATGCTGTAAAATAGTCTACTAAAATTGAAACATAAAAGGAAATATTCGAGTCATTATTATTTTCAATCCGAATGCCTAAAAAAAGGGATAACGTGAAAAATGGCAAAGATTGCGACAAACCTGTACTATAAGAAGATTCATCGCTCTTTAGCTAGTGAGGCAAGGTTAACTGGTGTACTAACTAACTAAGTCAGGTCTCGACATATTTGTAGTTCTTGAACCTCGCAGGGATAACCAAGGTCAAAGTCGTACATTTTTATCGTAGAATTCCAATACCACTTTCTCGCTATATTAGTAACGACCAACTGTGGTTTATCAGGTTCCGCGAGGCAAAACAAAAAGGAACATCTTCCTGTAGTCGTTATGCCAACCGCGTTATACCATCTGTCATTTGGCAGCTACCCAACATGTTTTTGTAGGCCTAGAAACTTTACTTTCAGCAATTGCATATTGCCTTAGAGAGCAATATCACCGCGGGATGATCCATCTTACAAACTATTGACCAATTATTTTAAGTTTGTGGTCCTTAAAGGGATAGCGAATGGTCCTTCAAGAACCAGGGGCGTAGCCAGGATTTTCCCAAGGGGGGGGAGGGGGTTCGCACTGTGCCAAAATGAGGGTACTCAACAGATTCCCATGTCGTTTTCGCCACCGGTTCTAGGTTGTTTGCTTAAAAAAATGGATTACAAGGGAGAGTGGGGTCACGGACACCCCAGGATTCCCCTAGCTACGCCCCTAAAAACCACGGGTCTCGCAAAATTTTCGGGTTTCGCAGTCTCGTTGTTTCAGCGGTGATGTACGTCTCGCAGTCTCAATTTTTTGCAAGGCTACGAAAGTCTCGGCGTACCGATTTGTTTGTTTGATTTATAAATTATGCCTGAACGTCTTAGAATCTGAACGTGTCGAGCTGGCATTTAAAACACTTTGAAGTCTCGGGCTTGCAATTGAAGAAGGAACATGTCTGGGCCCGCAGAGAAAAACTCTAGTCTCGTGTTCTCGCAAAGTCTCACATTTACCTTTCACCACAAGGGTGGAAAGCGTTAAAAAGAATTAAAGCCGATCACTGAGATTCGAGCCATCTTCAACTCATTTCCCATAACAGCCATTTTGTAAATGAATAAATGTAGTTGTTGTAAGCTACTTACAAGCCAAAGTAAGCATTATAGCCTATAAATACAAATTGTTGTAAGCATTCATTACAAGCCAAAATGACACACAGTTAAATTAAGTAGGAATACATAATATTATAATAGTGATCGCAAGATGCGAAAAACCGGAAAAGCTACTTATACCGACTGGGGGAAAGCTCCTTAAACCAAAACTAACTGCAAATTACCTAGGCCTCTGGATTTTCCTGCGAATTAAACTCTATCTAATGTTAAGTTTCAATAATATTAATTATCATTCAAACCTGGATCATTGGACCATGCAATTCAAGAGTTTTCATTAGCTTAGCCGTCATGATACAAATATGGTAAGCGCAAGCGTATATTTTGGAGTGTTTTAAGTTTCTATTTTATTTTAGTTTTCTACATTTTGGAGGCGTTTTCAATAAAACAATTATTCCACTCGCGCTTGTTGGGTATGAGATGATTATAGTCAACTCATATCCAACACGCGCTCGTGGAATAATTGTTAAATATGAAAATATAACTTTTTAATCCACCGAAAAAGACAGCCCCTTAATTGTTTGTGTTGATAATAATTGAATAGTTCCCGTCTGTAGAATGTTCTGAGTTCTTCGAAAAACAACTGAAATTGATTGAAGTCTTCTGAAACTCCTTGTAAAATGTCACCGAAAATAGAGCGAACAGGAAAAATGTTAACCACTCTCCTAAGTTGCTGGTGACATGTTGTGGGTAGAATTCATTTGTAGCATTGAACTGCAACCAAGGAGCCTTGTAAAGAGGGTTTCCATGTAGTGAAAGGTGATTGGTTGTCCAAACTTTCAAGATCACGTGAATGATACCGGTGACGGTCAAGACACAAGTTATCAGGAGTCGAGTGACAAACATTCCCCATGAGTTCATTGAGAGTTTGGCGAGTTGAAATGTGACCGCGGATTCCAGAAAACAGTATGCAATTCCACAAAGACCAATTATCAAACTTCCAGTGAAATGAACGATTCCCAGTGTCCCATACTCCTAACAGAGGGAGAAAATGAAATCAAAGCGGTTTTTTGATGATTTTTGATTGTATGTTCGGCCTAACCGCGAAGCACAACCTAAAGGAGATAACGATTAAAAAAATACATTTTATGTTCATACAGCGCTGTGTGTCGTCAAAAATGACACTTCTCTTTCGTCTTAGCGTAATTATTAATGCTTTTACATGAAGAAAGGCAAAACACGTTGAATGATTGACCACAATATAACGGAATCTGTAGATCTCTTCAGTTTGTCTATACGTGTCAGGACTTCACTCAGTCATCATTCAGTGGTTTATTCCCATTCCAAGAATGTACTTTGCGACGAGTTATTGTATTTCTGGCGTGCTGAGTCACAAATCCCAGTTAACAGCGGATAACCAAAGTTGGCCTTTAAATGAAAATAAACGAGCTACATGTCCCTGCGACAGACATGGTATTTTTTCTTCCATAGAGTGCTTTAAAATCGTTAAGTATTTAGGGCATTTTTTCTTCTTAAAATCAAGGCCAAGCAGCATTTCCAGTACAAAATGAGGGCGGATTCTGGGCTCGCTGTACCAATACTAAGCAAGTAAGCAGCTTTGCAGAAAATGAAATCGACTTTTCCAAGGTTTCTGATGCCATCTTACCTGGGAGCGGGGGGGGGGGGGGGGAAGGGGGAGAAAGGCAAAAATTACAGTAAATGTATGGAAAAAGTGGAGAATCTAATGTTTAGCATATCACGGAAAATTAGAGTTTTGAAGTATTAATGCATTGAAGACTAAAATTACTAGGTAAAAGAATTCACAGATCACATTTGAGGGAAACAGCCTCGCTAGAAAAGCAAGTCGAAAAGCAAGTCGAAAATGGCGGAAAATTTTACAGACATCTGTATGAAAAATTAAAAGTGCAATTTTTCGCCTGACAGCAAATCTTTGTTCTTCAAATTTGCTTAAAAAAAAAACCTTCTGCTTGGTATCTTTTCCTTGTTAATCATTAAATACGCAGAACGTCAATCACTCTATTTCTTTTCATACTTCCATGCTGTTCTGGTATCATTGTATCTTCCTTCTGGCTCGTCAATGGAGGGAATGCTTCGCATTCTGTGGGGATGAAGTGCTCCTCTCGTCACACTTTTGCCCCCATAGACTCGATTTCCGGAGGCTCAACTCTCTCCGTCTCTACCCTATGGAGCTAGGTTAGTGGAGGCCAACTCCCTCCTCTCTACCCAGGAATGCTCACAGTGGCACTGAGAGAACGCCCACTCCGTCCTGTTTATCCACTGTGTGCATCCCCTTGGGCTGTAGGTTTTGTGTTTCTTCACACTCCAGGAAACAAGGGGAAGTTGATTAATCGATATACGTAGCTACCAATCAGATGTGAAGTAAAAACGGAAAAAAAAAAAACAGACAAAATTAACGGTCTCACTCGATCAGTCACGAAACTACCCTACGATCGCTTCGCCTTTCTGAAACCAACGTTACCCTGTAGTTTTCACATTACTAAATCTTGTAACCACTTAATAACACCTCAGACATTATTTTTTCTCCACTGGAACTCTTCGTAAATATAACGGAAACCGCCACATCAAAATGGCGCGAAAGATCGAGAGCCTGAAATTAGCATAAGAAAAATGTTTATCGATCAGTATTTTGCCTTCGAATTTCGTAACTACCTAAATCTGTTCAGTAGGCAATTCGGTCTAATATCCTGCTCAGACTGAATATGTAATTCCAGCGATCAGTCGAAAAAAAGAAATACGAAAAATCTGCCGTCGTTGCCTGCGTTCTTTAAAATATGCAGAGCTTAGCTTGGTCATTCTCTATTTTCCAATTGCCCATAATTTACTCTGTTTGTCCCCCAACTTTTGTATAAACTATTGTTGCGAAATGCTCTTGGGAGGTCTGCATATTCCCAAGAGCATTTCCCAACAATAGTTTACGCAAAATTCGGTGGGCAAACAGAGTGACTTATGGGCAATTGGAAAATAGAGAATTTCATGTTGTTTCTTTGTAGAGGACAGCTCCGACTCTCAGCTACCCTCTTCCTCGTGTAGACGGGCCTTATTAAATGCTCTCAGAAATGGTGTGGCACACAATATCTAAACGAATCTGA
This sequence comes from Orbicella faveolata, assembly GCF_042242905.1. Classification (NCBI taxonomy): domain Eukaryota; kingdom Metazoa; phylum Cnidaria; class Anthozoa; order Scleractinia; family Merulinidae; genus Orbicella; species Orbicella faveolata. Next base: position 15,831,192 of record NW_028301564.1, read on the forward strand.
GTTTTGCTTGCATTCTTAACTTACCTCTCCCCTTGGAAAGCGGAAATTCCCAGCGATAGACACGCCTATCATAGATCCGATTCCAAAAGTTAGAGATGCCACCCTTAAACGATAGATTAATCCCATGTTACTTTCCTTGACGCTTGTGGAGGCCATTTCAACTTGCAGAAAGCGCACAAACACTGCAAAGAGTCCAACAAATGCTACTGTATCAAGAAACTGGTTGAAGATGGAACCTTGTGGCTCAAAAGCGGCTGTTTTGCTAACACTCGGGAGAACTGGCTCGACATCTTGTTGACATATCGCGATTATGTAGGAAGATATCGTTGCTAAAACCAGGAGAATTGACCAGGAAAGGGGAAGAAATCCAAGACCACGCGAAATAGTTACCATTTACACGCTGTAGACACACTAAGATTTGCAAGTTACTGGTTGTCTATATCACTGCATATAGTCAAACATTAGAACCCCCTGAAACAGCTCAACACGTTGTATCATTTAATTAAGGCCAAGTTCAGACGCCGTACTTCACATGAGCCGAGTCGAATGCTAAGCAGGGAGAACAAAGGATTTTTCTCATTTGCATTCGATTTGGCTCATATGAAGTACCATGGAAACTTTCTCGTTATACCATCTGGGCAGTTCAAAATGTGTGAAAGTTAAAGTCAAATAACGTCACTTGAAACAAAAACAATAAAGATATGCTTCTAAATCCTGAACAGTCTACCTACATAACGTAACCAAGTCGAAAGCTTGTGAAAACTTGTTGAACAATTTACCGGCCAAATAGAGGTTTCTTTATTTCTAAACGTCGACCCTGTCAGAGCTCCAGGCAGTTTAAAAAACCCACCCATTTACAACTATCTGCACGCATCTAGCTGTATATTATCAGCATTCGATAGCACTGAATGAAGGCATTAATAAATGATGATGGTTCTCATTGACAAGAATGCATGTAGAACGCACATTGTAACAGAAAAAAGAGCTTTAATTATAAGAGTCCTAGCTTACCACAATAGACACTCTTTTCGACACAGAAGCGAATCGAACATCATCTTCTGCCCTCAAGCTAAACAATGAAAACAAAAACCGTCTGAAAAATTATCATACGAACACTGGTTCGATGAAAGCCGCGCTAAAACTACACATCTTCGGCCCTTTAGAAAGATTCAACGTCGTTCTGACGGATTGGTACGGCATTAAAAGAGTTCTGTAGTTTATTTTTATCTCAAATCTTTGCGGACTATTATAATTTACTTAAAGTAAACTTTTTTCCTTGAAGGGAGACACAAAACATAATATTTTGAACAAAACATTTTTAAAAGATTAAATCCTGAAATCACCAACAAGATCATGATTTTTGTGATCTTGAAAATCCCGGTCTTAGCCATGCTCGTTCGTATTTCATTACCTACAACCTATTTGATTATGTTCTAGCTTAATGAATAGTCATTTTTAACGATTCATTAAAATTTGAGAGCAACTTTGTTTATCAGAAAAGTCATGGGTCTAAGTATTGAAGCTGAGCCCCTTAATTATGTTTATCTCCGGTGGCCTCACCTAGCCTGTAAGGTGCAAATCACTGCAAAAGGCTCATCTTTCCCCTCTCTTGGCCCAAGCCTGAAATGCAAAACAAGTTACATAACAATAAGTAGTCTGTGTGGCGGTAGACGCAAATTTATTCCCCGCAAGCAACCGACGCTGAATACCGGCGTGTTATTTTCGTCTACAACGCAGACTGAATGTTCCCGATCTGCCGATGAAGAATGTCTAAAGAACATTTGCAAAAGTGCTTCGTCGCAACACCCTTAATTCACTTAACCTTGGTGACCCTAAAGGCCTAAAGCTATTTATGAAGATAATCATATTCAGTAGTGCTCGGCAACATGACTCAGCCAATCTGAAACACAGCCAAGAAAACTTCAAACAAGTAGCTAACAAGTACAACGAGAACGGTCTGGCCCGCTTCAACAACAGTTTTAAAACACACACATCAAGTAAAACGTACATATAAAACGACAAATATCAACAAGTCTAGTAATTATGAATTATGAAATGACATCCATAATTAAAAAGAACTAAAATAAATCCCTGGAACATATTAAATGTACGAGGGAGCGAGTAAACTCTTTCACTGACTTTAGCATCAAACACGTGTTCCTTGTGCTTGGTCCAAATCATGTTCGCGTTGGTTGAAGTTATCTTTGTTTCGGTCCAGTGATTCGGTGACTGTCCAGGGATCTTTTCACCAGCCTTTCCAACACTCTCCTGGTCTCCTGTTTCAGTGTAACAGACCTTTCGTTGTTTCTTTGCTCAAACATAAGCGGAAGGCCGCCATCGAGAGTCAATGGGCGAGCTGAATAATTAGTAGCATGTGCACGCGTGGTTTGGAACATATTTGCAATTCAAATATTAAATGTATAACTGAGATATTCGCGCCAGATTAAAGCAGGTCAGTATTATAGCAAAGATTTGAGTTTAAATTTTCACTGGTCTCGACTCTGAGGGGTATCCCATATTACAAATACTTTGTAAAACGATTTACTGTTTAATATGGCACTTAAATTTCGTTCTTCCCTTTTTATAAGCGCACAAATACTGTAAAATAGTCTACTAAAGTTGAAACATAAAAGAAAACATTCGAGTCATTATTAGCCAATCCGAATGCCTAAAAGAAGAGATAACGTGAAAAATGGCAAAGATTGCGACAAACCTCTACTATAAGAAGATTCATCGCTCTTTTAGCCAGTGAGGCAAGGTTAACTGGTGTACTAACTAAGTAAGTCAGGTCTCGACATATTTGTAGTTCTTGAACCTCGCAGGGATAACCAAGTTCAAAGTCATACATTTTTATCGTAGAATTCCAATATCACTTTGTTGCTATATTAGAAACGACTACCTGTGGTTCATCATGTTCCGCAAGGCAAAACAAAAAGGAACATCTTCCTGTATTCAGTATGCCAACAGCGTTATACCATATGTAATTTGGCACCTACCTAACATGTTTTTGTAGGCCTAGAAACTCTGCTATAAGCAATTTCATATTGTTTTAAAGAGCAATATCACCGCGGGATGATCCATCTTACAAACTATTAACCAATTATTTTAAGTTTGTCGTCCTTAAAGGGGTGGCGAGTGGTCCTTCAAAAACCAGGGCGTCGCCAGGATTTTTCCAAGGGGGGGAGGGGTCACACTGAGCCAAAATGAGGGTACTCAACAGATTTCCATGTCGTTTTCGTCACCGGTTCTAGGTTGTTTGCTTAAAAAAATAGCTCACAAAGGGGGGGGGGGTTCATGGGCGCCCCAGGACTCCCCTATCTACGCCCCTAAAAACCACGGGTCTCGCAAAATTTTCGGGTTTCGCAGTCTCGTTGTTTCAGCGGTGATGTACGTCTCGCAGTCTCAATTTTTTGCAAGGCTACGAAAGTCTCGGCGTACCGATTTGTTTGTTTGATTTATAAATTATGCCTGAACGTCTTAGAATCTGAACGTGTCGAGCTGGCATTAAAAACACTTTGAAGTGTCGAGCTTGCAATTGAAGAAGGAACATGTCTGGGCCCGCAGAGAAAAACTCTAGTCTCGCCTTCTCGCAAAGTCTCACATTTACCCTTCACCACAAGGGTGGAAAAGCGTTAAAAAGAATTAAAGCCGATCACTGATTCGAGCCATTTTCAATTCACTTCCCATAACAGCCATTTTGTAAATGAATAAATGTAGTTGTTGTAAGCTACTTACAAGCCAAAATAAGCACTATAGCCCATAAATACAAATTGTTGTAAGCATTCATTACAAGCCAAAATGACACACAGTTAAATTAAATAGGAATACATAATATTATAATAGTGATCGCAAGATGCGAAAAACCGGAAAAGCTACTTATACTGACTGGGGGAAAGCTCCTCAAACCAAAACTAACTGCAAATTACCTAGGCCTCTGGAGTTTTCAGGCAAATTGAACTCTTATCTAATGTTAAGTTTCAATAATATTAATTATTATTCAAAACTGGGTCTTGGACCATGCAATTCAAGAGTTTCCATTGGCTTAGCCGTCATGATACAAATATGGAAAGCGTAAGCGTATATTTTGGGGTGTTTTAAGTTTTCATTTTATTTTAGTTTTCTACATTTTGGCGGCGTTTTCAATAAAACGATTATTCCACTCGCGCTTGTTGGGTATGAGATAATTATAGTCAACACATATCCAACGCGCGCTCGTGGAATAATTGTTAATTATTATATGGCTCTGTCTCATGAGGACTGGGAACTATCAAATTCACGAATTTGATTGGCTGAAATCGATATTGAAAGCGGTCTAGATTTTCCCATCTAGACCGGCATCTAGACCGGTAATTTTTTGCAGTGAAAAAGTTACAAACTAAAATGCAAAATCATTGACTATTTTCATCTAACAATATTTATTTATGGAAGTGCCAAAAAGCCTGATGAGAAAAAAAAGTGAAGAGGACGAGCAAACTTTGGCAGAATTAAATTCAGCTAATCGCCGTTCGCAAGCAAAATGTCAGCTAGTATAAACCAGTTACATTAAACGAATTAAATTGCTCTTGTTTGCGCCATATAATAAACATCTTATTAACCGAGCTTAGTCGGTCTGTATGGGAGAATCTTGACCTCGGGCGTGATTCGGTCAAGATTCTCCCATACAGACCTCCTGCTCGGTTAATAAGAGCTAAATATGAAAATATAGGTTTTAATCCACCGAAAAAGAGAGCCCCTTAATTGTTTGTGTTGTTAATTATTGAATAGTTCCCGTCTGTAGAATGTTCTGAGTTCTTCGAAAAACAACTGAAATTGATTGAAGTCTTCTGAAATTCCTTGTAAAATGTCACCGAAAATAGAGCGAACAGGAAAAATGTTAGCCACTCTCCTAAGTTGCTGGTGACATGTTGTGGGTAGAATTCATTTGTAGCGTTGAACTGCAACCAAGGAGCCTTGTAAAGAGGGTTTCCATGTAGTGAAAGGTGATTGGTTGTCCAAACTTTCAAGATCACGTGAATGATACCGGTGACGGTCAAGACACAAGTTATCAGGAGTCGAGTGACAAACATTCCCCATGAGTTCATTGAGAGTTTGGCGAGTTGAAATGTGACCGCGGATTCCAGAAAACAGTATGCAATTCCACAAAGGCCAATTATCAAACTTCCAGTGAAATGAACGATTCCCAGTGTCCCATACTCCTAACAGAGGGAGAAAATGACATCAAAGCGGTTTTTTGATGATTTTTGATTGTATGTTCGTCCTAACAGAGCACAAAGTAAAGGAGATAACCATTAAAAAAATACATTTTATGTTCACACAGCGCTTTGTGTCGTCAAAAATGACACTTCTCTTTCGTCTTAGCGTAATTATTAATGCTTTTACATGAAGAAAGGCAAAACACGCTGAATGACTGACCACAATCTAACGGAATCTGTAGATTTCTTCTATTTGTCTATACGTGTCAGGACTTCACTCAATCATCATTCAGTGGTTTATTTCCATTCCAAGAATGTACTTTGCGACGAGTTATTGTATTTCTGGCGTGCTGACTCACAAACCCCAGTTAACACTGAGCGGATAACCAAGCTTGGCCTTTAAATGGAATAAACGGGCTACATGTCCCGGCGACGGACATGGTATTTTTTTCCAAAGAGTGCTTTAAAATCGTTAAGTATTTAGGGCATGTTCCTGTTAAAATCAAGGCCAAACAGCATTTCAATTACAAAAGGAGGGCAGATTCTGGACTCGCTGTACCGATACTAAGCAACTAAGCAGCTTTGCACAAAATGAAATCGACTTTTTCAAGGTTTCTGATGCCATCTTGCCTGGGGGGAGGGGGGGGGGGTGCTGCAAGGGAAAAATTACAGTAAATGTATGGAAAAAGTGGAGAATCTAATGTTTAACAAATCACGGAAAATTCGAGTTTTGAAGTATTAATGAATTAAAGACTAAAATTAGGAGGTAAAAGAATTCACAGATCACATTTGAGGGAAATAGCCTCGCTAGAAAAGCAAGTCGAAAAGCAAGTCGAAATTGGCGGGAATTTTACAGACATCTGTATGAAAAATTAAAAGTGCAATCCTTCGCCTGACAAAAAATCTTTGTTCTTCAAATTTGCTCAAAAAATACCTTCTGCTGGGTATCTTTTCCTTGTAACTCATTAAACACTCAGAACGTCAATCACTCTATTTCTTTTCATACTTCCATGCTGTTCTGGTATCATTGTTTTTTCCTTGTGGCTCGTCAATGGAGGGAATGCTTCGCATTCTGTGGGGATGAAGTGCTCCTCTCGTCACACTTTTGCCCCCATAGACTCGATTTCCGGAGGCCCAACTCTCTCCGTCTCTACCCTATGGAGCTAGGTTAGTGGAGGCCCACTCCCTCCTCTCTACCCAGGAATACTCACAGTGGCACTGAGAGAACGCCCACTCACTCCTCTTTATCCACTGTGTGCATCCCCTTGGGCTGTAGGTTTTGTGTTTCTTCACGCTCCAGGAAACAAGGGGAAGTTGATTAATCGATATATGTAGCTACCAATCAGATGTGAAGTAAAAACGCAAAAAAAAAAACCAGACAAAATTAACGGTCTCACTCGATCAGTCACGAAACTACCCTTCGATCGCTTTGCCTTTCTAAAGCCATCGTTATCCTGTAGTTTTCACATTACCAAATCTTGTAACCACTTAATAACACCCCAGACATTAAAAATTGATAAAAAAAGGAAAGGAATAAAATGGTTGTCACTGGCTAAAAATATGGTTATCGGACGTTTCGGCCACTACTGTTGCCTTCTTCAGCAAAAGATGGAAAATGCAAATGTTAAACGGCGTCCTGCTAGAATATGTAATAGATGTGTGATAAAACTAAATGAGCAAAAGTCTCTAGAATATTCTTAATGAGTGTAAAAATTCTTAATATCATTGTACACGTTCGGTAGCGCTATATGTTCGTTTATAGCGTTCCTGTCTCGCACGGAATGCCAAGCTTCAAGAATTAGTCTTTGTTTCCATACTGATGATCTGTCGACAATTTCAACGTTCTCCAAATCTATTTGGTGACCGTTGAGCATATGATGTTTGGCCAATAAAGAGTTTTTGTCCAATGTTGCTATAGCCTTTGCGTGTTCTTTCATACGTGTTTTTAACGCGCGTGATGACTGACCAACATAAACACAGTCACAATCTTTACATTTGATCTTGTAAACAATGCCTCTGGAAGCCTCTTTCTCGATCTTGTCTTTAGGTTTTTTGAGTATGTTCGAGATGGTACGAATAGGTTTATGGGCGACCTTGATATTGAAACCTCGAAGAACGTTTGCGACTCTTTCGGAAAAACCTTTGGCGTAGGGGAGGATGACAAAACCACGATGGTCGGTATCATTCGTTTTTTGTTGTCTACTCAGTTGGCGGCCATTGTGAATGAAATTTGCAGGGTAGTTATTAGTGGCAAGGGCTTTCGTTACTCGTTTAGTTTCCCGTGAAACTTCCTCCTCCGTGGAAGGAATGTTCCTTGCGCGATCCATGAGAGTGCGCACGACCGAGTGTTTATGCTGAGGATGGTGGTGTGATTTGAAATCAAGGTAACGGTCGGTGTTAGTAGCTTTCCTGTAAACAGACACGGCGATCGAGCCATCTTCTTGTCTGGTTGTTTTTGTGTCGAGAAAGGCAATGGAACCTTCTGATTCTATCTCGATTGTAAATTTGATGTGAGGGTTGATGGAATTGAGATGTGAGTGGAATTCATCTACGTGCTCTCTTTTAACACATACGTGGCTGTCATCTACGTATCTAAACCACCATTTAGGAGGGTTAGGGGTCGATGAGAGAGCCTTTTCTTCGACATGTTCCATGACGAGATTGGCCAAGATGGCGCTGACTGGGGATCCCATCGGACAACCGAAAATTTGTTGGTAATGGTTGCCTTGGAATATGAAGAAATTGTTGTCGAGGATAAACTGTAGAAGTGTCATGATATTTTGGATAGACAAGTTGGTTCTTTCCGGTAGTGATTGGTCAAAGTCCAGTCTCTCTTTAACCACTTCGATTGCTAGGTGGGTTGGAATGCAAGTAAACAGTGACACGACGTCAAAAGATACTAGAATCTCGTCGGGATCTACTGACAAGGTGCGGATCTTTTCGACGAAAGATGCACTGTTTTTAACCGTGTATTCATTATTCTGAAGTGGCGACAAGATGTTGGCGAGTATTTGGATAGTTCATATGTGGGAGATCCAATGGCACTCATAATTGGTCTGATAGGGACGTTCTCCTTATGGATTTTAGGAAGGCCATAAAAAGACGCTGGTGTGGAATCGGTGCTGTGAAGTTTGTAGTAGAGCTTCGGTTCCAGCTGTTTCTTGCTGCTGTCATGCGAGGCTGGCTGATCTTTAATTTGTAGGAGAAGTTTGTTGAGGGATTTTTCGGTGCTCGATGTTGGGTTCCTTCTTTTGTCTGTTATCTTGCGGTAGGTTTTGTCGTCGTTTAGAAGGTTGTTTATTTTGTCGGTGTAATCGTTGGTATTCATCACGACTACGGCTCGGCCCTTGTCGGCTGGTAAAATTGTGACCGACGTGTCTTTGGCGAGGTCTCTGAGAGCTTTTTCCATTTCATTGGTAATGTTGTTTCGTTGAGGAGGACGCCAATTGTTGATGGCGGAGGTGACGGAAGCTCTGATAAGGTCTTTCTCGGCGTCAGGGAGCTGATCTATGCCGGATTAGAGCTTCAAGACTAATTCTTGAAGCTTGGCATTCCGTGCGAGACAGGAACGCTATAAACGAACATATAGCGCTACCGAACGTGTACAATGATATTAAGAATTTTTACACTCATTAAGAATATTCTAGAGACTTTTGCTCATTTAGTTTTATCACACATCTATTACATATTCTAGCAGGACGCCGTTTAACATTTGCATTTTCCATCTTTTGCTGAAGAAGGCAACAGTAGTGGCCGAAACGTCCGATAACCATATTTTTAGCCAGTGACAACCATTTAATTCCTTTCCTTTTTTATCAATTTTTAACATGCCTGGCTACACACCGAACATTTTTAACCCCAGACATTATTTTTTCTCCACTGGAACTCTTCGTAAATATAACGGAAACCGCCACATCAAAATGGCGCGAAAGATCGAGAGCCTGAAATTAACATAAGAAAAATGTTTATCGATCAGTATTTTGCCTTCGAATTTCGCAACTACCTAAATCTGTTCAGTAGGCAACTCGGTCTAATATCCTGCTCAGACTAAATATGTAATTCCAGCGATCAGTCGAAAAAAAGAAATACGAAAAATCTGCCGTCGTTGCCTGCGTTCTTTAACATATGCAGAGCTTAGCTTGGTCATTCTCTATTTTCCAATTGGCCATAATTTATTCTGTTTGCCCCCCTCATGTAAACCGGCCTTATTAAATGCTCTCAGAAATGGTGTGGCACACAATATCTAAACGAATCTGAGTTTTGCTTGCATTCTTAACTTACCTCTCCCTTTGGAAAGCGGAAATTCCCAGCGATAGACACGCCTATCATAGATCCGATTCCAAAAGTTAGAGATGCCACTCTTAAACGATAGATTAATCCCGCGTTACTTTCCTTGACACTTGTGGAGGCCATTTCAACTTGCAGAAAGCGCACAAACACTGCCATGAGTCCAACAAATGCTACTGTATCAAGAAACTGGTTGAAGATGGAACCTTGTGGCTCAAAAGCGGCTGTTTTGCTAACACTCGGGAGAACTGGCTCGACATCTTGTTGACAAATCGCGATTATGTAGGAAGATATCGTGCCTAAAACCAGGAGAATTGACCAGGAAAGGGGAAGAAATCCAAGGCCTCGTGAAATAGTTACCATTTACACGCTGTAGACACACTAAGATTTGCAAGTTACTGGTTGTCTATATCACTACACATAGTCAAACATTAGAACCCCCTGAAACAGCTCAACACTTTGTCTCGTTTAAGGCCAAGTTCAGACGCCGTACTTCAGAAGATGCCGAGTCGAATGCTAAGCAGGGAGAACAAAGGATTTTTTTCGTTTGCATTCGATTTGGCTCATATAAAGTACCATGGAAACTTTCTCGTTATACCATCTGGGCAGTTCAAAATGCGTGAAAGTTAAAGTCAAATAACGTCACTTGAAACAAAAACAATAAAGATATGCTTCTAAATCCTGAACAGTCTACCTACATAACGTAACCAAGTCGAAAGCTTGTGAAAACTTGTTGAACAATTTACCGGCCAAATAGAGGTTTCTTTATTTCTAAACGTCGACTCTGTCAGAGCTCCAGGCAGTTTAAAAAACCCACCCATTTACAACTATCTGCACGCATCTAGCTGTATATTATCAGCATTAGATAGCACTGAATGAAGGCAGTAATAAATGATGATGGTTCTCATTGACAAGAATGCATGTAGAACGCACATTGTAACAGAAAAAAAGGGCTTTGATTATAAGAGTCCTAGCTTACCACAATAGATGCTTTTTTCGACACAGAAGCGAATCGAACATCATCTTCTGCCCTCAAGCTAAACAATGAAAACAAAAACCGTCTGAAAAATTATCATACGAACACTGGTTCGATGAAAGCCGCGCTAAAACTACACGTCTTCGGCCCTTTACAAAGATTCAACGTCGTTCTGACGGATTGGTACGGCATTAAAAGAGTTCTGTAGTTTATTTTTATCTCAAATCTTTGCGGACTATTATAATTTACTTAAAGTAAACTTTTTTCCTTGAAGGGAGACACAAAACATAATATTTTGAACAAAACATTTTTAAAAGATTAAATCCTGAAATCACCAACAAGATCATGATTTTTGTGATCTTGAAAATCCCGGTCTTAGTCATGCTCGTTCGTATTTCATTACCTACAACCTATTTGATTATGTTCTAGCTTAATGAATAGTCATTTTTAACGATTCATTAAAATTTGAGAGCAACTTTGTTTATCAGAAAAGTCATGGCTGTAAGTATTGAAGCTTTAGCCCCTTAATTATGTTTATCTCCGGTGGCCTCACCTAGCTTGTAAGGCCCTGACAGCAAATCACTGCAAAAGGCTCATCTTGGCCCAAGATGAGCCAAAAGCCTGGTCTCTCTTGGCCCAAGCCTGAAATGCAAAACAAGTTACATAACATAAGTAGTCTGTGTGGCGGTAGACGCAAATTTATTCCCCGCAAGTAACCGACACTGAATACCGGCGTGTTATTTTCGTCTACAGCGCAGACTGAATGTTCCCGATCTGCCGACGAAGAATGTCTAAAGAACATTTGCAAATTTAAGTTTCAAGTACTTTGTCGCAACACCCTTATTTCACTTAACCTTGGTGACCCCAAAAGCCTAAAACTATTTATGAAGATAATTTTATATTTTTCTACCAGAAAATAAATTTGAGTATTTTACACTGTTCTGCAAGGGAGACATAGTAGTAGTCTTCTTGTCTTCACGCAAGTTTTAACCGAGCTGTTAATCTGATTACGCGCAGTGGAGAACAACATAAGATTTAAACGAATTAAAGAACGAAAACATGTTCAGTAGTGCTCGGCAACATAGCTCAGCCAAACTGAAACACAGCCAAGGAAACTTCAAACAAGTAGCTAAGAAGTACAACAGAGCCCGCTTCAACAACAGTTTTAAAACACACACATCAAGTAAAACCTATATCTGAGCGAATTCGCAAAAACATGCCCACCAGGTTTTCGCCTGGAAGCCCGAATCCAGGCTAAGCCGGCGACCTTAAACTCAGGGGGGGCTCCGCTCTGTTTTAGTAGGCCTAGAAACTTTGCTATGAGCAATTGCATATTGCTTTAGAGAGGAATATCACCGCGGGATGATCCATCTTACAAACTATTAACCAATTATTTTAAGTCTGTCGTCCATAAAGGGGTGGCGAATGGTCCTTCAAAAACCAGGGGCGTAGCCAGCGTTTTTCCAAGGGGGGGGGGGGGGTCACACTGTGCCAAAATGAGGGTGCTCAACAGATTTCCATGTCGTTTTCGCCACCGGTTGTAGGTTAGTTGCTTAAAAAAATGGCTTACAAAGCGGGGGGGGGGGGGTCATGGGCACCCCAGGACTCCCCTAGCTACGCCCCTAAAAACCACGGGTCTCGCAAAATTTTCGGGTTTCGCAGTCTCGTTGTTTAAGCGGTGATGTACGTCTCGCAGTCTCAATTTTTTGCAAGGCTGAACGTGTCGAGCTGGCATTAAAAACACTTTGAAGTGTCAGGGTTGCAATTGAAGAAGGAACATGTCTGGGCCCGCAGAGAAAAACTCTAGTCTCGCCTTCTCGCAAAGTCTCACATTTACCCTTCACCACAAGGGTGGAAAAGCGTTAAAAAGAATTGAAGCCGATCACTGAGATTCGAGCCATCTTCAATTCATTTCCCATAACAGCCATTTTGTAAATGAATAAATGTAGTTGTTGTAAGCTACTTACAAGCCAAAGTAAGCATTATAGCCTATAAATACAAATTGTTGTAAGCATTCATTACAAGCCAAAATGACACACAGTTAAATTAAGTAGGAATACATAATATTATAATAGTGATCGCAAGATGCGAAAAACCGGAAAACCTACTTATACTGACTGGGGGAAAGCTCCTCAAACCAAAACTAACTGCAAATTACCTAGGCCTCTGGAGTTTTCAGGCGAATTAAACTCTTATCTAATGTTAAGTTTCAATAATATTAATTATTATTCAAACCTGGATCATTGGACCATGCAATTCAAGAGTTTTCATTAGCTTAGCCGTCAGGATACAAATATGGTAAGCGCAAGCGTATATTTTATTTTAGTTTTCTACATTTTGGGGGCGCTTTCAAAAAAAACAATTATTCCACTCGCGCTTGTTGGGTATGAGATGATTATAGTCAACTCATATCCAACGCGCGCTCGTGGAATAATTGTTAAATATGAAAATATAACTTTTTAATCCACCGAAAAAGAGAGCCCCTTAATTGTTTGTGTTGTTAATAATTGAATAGTTCCCGTCTGTAGAATGTTCTGAGTTCTTCGAAAAACAACTGAAATTGATTGAAATCTTCTGAAACTCCTTGTAAAATGTCACCGAAAATAGAGCGAACAGGAAAAATGTTAACCACTCTCCTAAGTTGCTGGTGACATGTTGTGGGTGGAATTCATTTGTAGCGTTGAACAGCAACCAAGGAGCCCTGTAGAGAGGGTTTCCATGTAGTGAAAGGTGATTGGTTGTCCAAACTTTCAAGATCACGTGAATGATACCGGTGACGGTCAAGACACAAGTTATCAGGAGTCGAGTGACAAACATTCCCCATGAGTTCATTGAGAGTTTGGCGAGTTGAAATGTGACCGCGGATTCCAGAAAACAGTATGCAATTCCACAAAGGCCAATTATCAAACTTCCAGTGAGATGAACGATTCCCAGTTGCCCATACTCCTAACAGAAGGAGAAAATGAAATCAAAGCAGTTTTTTGATGATTTTTGATTGTATGTTCGGCCTAACAGAGCACAACGCAAAGGAGATTTATGTTCCGCTTTGTGTCGTCAAAAATGACACTTCTCTTTCGTCTTAGCGTAATTATTAATGCTGTTACATGAAGAAAGGCAAAACACGTTGAATGATTGACCACAATAAAACGGAATCTGTAGATTTCTTCAATTTGTCTATACGTGTCAGGACTTCACTCAGTCATCATTCAGTGGTTTATTTCCATTCCAAGAATGTACTTTGCGACGAGTTATTGTATTTCTGGCGTGCTGACTCACAAACCCCAGTTAACAGCGGAGAACCAATGTTGGCCTTTAAATGGAAATAAACGATCTACATGTCCCGGCGACGGACATGATAATTTTTTCTTCCAAAGAGTGCTTTGAAATCGTGAGGTAATTAGGGCATGTTCCTGTTAAAATCAAGGCCAAGAAGCATTTCAAGTACAAAAGGAGGGCGGATTCTGGGCTCGCTGTACCGATACTAAGCAACTAAGCGGCTTTGCAGAAAACGAAATCGACTTTTCCAAGGTTTCTGATGCCATCTTGCCTGGAAGGAGGGAGGGGGTGGGCAACAAGGCAACAATTACAGTAAATGTATGGAAAAAGTGGGGAATCTAATGTTTAACAAATCACGGAAAATTCGAGTTTGGAAGTATTAATGAAGACTAAAATTACTAGGTAAAAGAATTCACAGATCGCATTTGAGGGAAACAGCCTCGCTAGAAAAGCAAGTCGAAAAGCAAGTCGAAAATGGCGGGAAATTTTACAGACATCTGTATGAAAATATAAAGTGCAATTCTTCGCCTGACAAAAAATCTTTGTTCTTCAAATTTGCGCAAAAAAAAATCTTCTGCTGGGTATCTTTTCCTTGTAACTCATTAAATACTCACAACGTCAATAACTCTATTTCTTTTCATACTTCTATGCTGTTCTGGTATCATTGTTTTTTCCTTGTGGCTCGTCAATGGAGGGAATGCTTCGCATTCTGTGGGGATGAAGTGCTCCTCTCGTCACACTTTTGCCCCCATAGACTCGATTTCCGGAGGCTCAACTCTCTCCGTCTCTACCCCATGGAGCTAGGTTATTGGAGGCCAACTCCCTCCTCTCTACCCAGGAATACTCACAGTGGCACTGAGAGAACGCCCACTCCCTCCTCTTTATCCACTGTGTACATCCCCTTGGGCTGTAGGTTTTGTGTTTCTTCACACTCCAGGAAACAAGGGGAGGTTGATTAATCGATATATGTAGCCACCAATCAGATGTGAAGTAAAAACGCAAAAAAAAGAAAAAACAGACAAAATTAACGGTCTCACTCGATCAGTCACGAAACTACCCTACGATCGCTTCGCCTTTCTAAAACCATCGTATATCTCGTAACCACTTAATAACACCTCAGACATTATTTTTTCTCCACTCGAACTCTTCGTAAATATAACGGAAACCGCCACATCAAAATGGCGCGAAAAATCGAGAGCCTGAAGTTAGCATAAGAAAAATATTTATCGATCAGTATTTTGCCTTCGAATTTCGTAACTACCTAAATCTGTCCAGTACGCAACTCGGTCTAATATCCTGCTCAGACTAAATATGTAATTCCAGCGATCAGTCGAAAAAAAGAAATTCGAAAAATCTGTCGTCGTTGACTGCGTTCTTCAACATATGCAGAGCTTAGCTTGGTCATTCTCTATTTTCCAATTGCCCATAATTTACTCTGTTTGCCCCCCAACTTTTGCATAAACTATTGTTGCGAAATGCTCTTGGGAGGTCTGCATATTCCCAAGAGCATTTCACAACAATAGTTTACGCAAGTGGGCAATTGGAAAATAGAGAATTTCATGTTGTTTCTTTGCAGAAGACAGCTCCGACTCTCGGCTACCCTCTTCCTCGTGTAAACGGGCCTTATTAAGAGGCTGTCCGTGTAAGAACCGACCACTCGATTTTCGGCCGAAAACAGAATTTCTTCAAATTTTCTGTGTGAGACAGTTAGTCCATATGATAAACAAAAATAGCAATAATTCGGCTTTAAGTGCTATTTTTCAATATTTCTGGCGACGATTTCCGAGTACGGTCCAAAACCGTAAAAACCGTTCTGTTTCGAGTCAAATTTAGGCGTTGCGCTGAAGGAGCTGAAAAATTACGCTTTTACTCAAATACAATAAAACTTACAGATAATTTTATTTCATGTTTTTTCTTTCGATTAACGGTAAAATATTTAAAATCAGGCTCAAGAAAAATTAATTATGATTTTTTGAAAATGCCCTACAGATAGCCTTTGCAAAATTTTAGCGAGCATGCTGCTGGTTGAAGAAGTATTTCTCAAAAGTATAACGTAATCTGGAGCCCTGACTAATATCCATGTTTAGTACTAGGGCTAGCGTACCGAAAACAGGAAAAAAAACTTTGGGCACTAACCTTTTGGAACTACAGGAGTGCGATCAACATAGCTAATATTCAGACGCGAAAGCTTGCGTGACACAATTTCGCACCGATTATTGTTCCTAAGTTTCCCACATAAATTCTTAAGTTTCCCGCATGAAATATTACCTTGAAGCAAATATTCTCAAAACGTGCTTTTTGCTCTGGATAAGGCATGAAAAGCCTTAAATTCACGAAATATTCTTCCAATTGGGAAGTTATAAGCTAAAATGAGCGGCTGCGGTTTAAGTTATCTTCTGTCTGGCCTAAAAGCTGTTTCTAGAATTCAGTTAAATAATTAAGGTTTGGACTATACGTAAAAGGACACTCATATTTAACAACTAGAACCGTTAATCATATAATTTAATGCCTAGAAAGGAAATATTATTGTTCACTAGTGTACTTCAGCTGTAGCGAGAATCTAAGGAAAATGTAGATTTCAGTCGTCTACATTGTAGCACGCTAGCGTGTCTAAGTTATTTTTAGCATGTCACGGACATTCTTACCGCGTTGTTTTACAGTTGCAATAACAATGACTGCAAGATTTTCATGCTGAATTATACGCTTTCTATCTTTGGCTTCGTTTTCTTTGAAATAGCGTTTATCTCTTAATACCAGCATTGTTGGTTGAGTAATTCTCTTCAGCGAATTCAATCTATGCAAATATAGTGCAGGTTTACACCGCGATGTGTCAATAGGGAGTTCATAGTTCCTGCGAGCAAAAAAAAAATTGGATTGGGCGCCTGGAATTCAATGTTTATTCTACTCGCTGTGTTTCCGATGGCGTGCAAGAAGGCAAACAAAGTTGACAGTGCTACTAGTTTAACACAGCTACACAAAGCTCCGCGATTCCCCACAATGTATTTACAATTATTTCACGCTGTTAAAACCATCTTCGTTCACTTAGTTCAATAAAAAGAAAAAAAAAAATTGTTAAGCCGTATGTACAGCGCCCAATACATTCTGAAGAAGGCATTTTGTGAATTTGTTTTCCTAACGGCGACATTCACATCCTTCTAAGAATTTGGATAGGTTAACTACCAAACTCTTTTTCCGATCTTTTGAAGCAAAGGGAACTTCAAAATATCTAAGTATCTCCTTCAGCATAACTACACTGAAACTGTCTAGTTTCTCGTCTCGTGAGAGGTCGCACAGGCAGTAGGAATCATAGCAGATTGGATGTCTAGGACTGAGTTGGGCGGCTACATTCTCCAGTACCCCTTGCCTTTCTTGCTCTTCCTCCTCTGTGTACACGTCCTCTATCTGCACCTCTTGGTTCCCCTGTCTTCTGCGTGTGGCCGCCAGTCTCGAGAAGAAACCTTGCACTTGACTCTTCGTTAGCCAGTCTTTTCTTTCAAACATCCGCGAACCATCTGGTTTCCTCGGTGTTCTCATGTCTGCAGCCACTTTTCCGGGATCTGCTTTGTTGCCAGTTTTCTCTCCGAGGTCGAATTTCGTGGTTAGGTTCTGTTTAACCTCATCCGTAAACCGCACAGCTTGACTTCGAGGCTTGTGTAAAGCCCAGCCAAGCTGTAAGTCACTACAAGAACCAGAAGCTTCATTTTTGTCACTTTGCTCATCGCTATGTACCACAAGTGCGCGGCCGGTTTCCTCGTTTTTGTCAACAGTAAGGAATTTTTCGGCCCAGTCTCTTCTGAGTTTGTCATACACTGTTTCGGAGCCCCCGCCTACTTGGCGGTGTTCGCCGACATCAAGATGACTCTCAAGCTCACTGAATTTCTTAAACACCATCTGACATCCAGGCTCAGAGCAGAAGAAGAGACCGCTGCTTTGTTCGTCATCACTTGACGTAGCCTTATGGAATCGAGTTTCCTTGACTGCGAAAAAGTCTACATCTACAACAAGATCTGTTGGACCTTGGGGCTTTACGATGATGTCTTGATAGGGAATTATTTTACCTTTCCCTACGCCATAAGCTCTCCACACCCGAATTCCATTTAATTCAAATTCAAAGTTATGATACCTACTGAAACCATCCACTTTATTTAACTCGAGTGTTTTTTGAGTCTCATTTACCGTGCAAACGCAAGCAGTTGTGCCTCGAACAGAACGTTCGGAAAGCGCTGTACACATGTCCTTTGCAGAGAAAACGTCGTTTCCCTCATTGCAATATCGTCGGATCGCTGATTTCATCGGACAAAGGATTCTATCGCACACATCTTTTCCGTACTGTGGCTCGGAAAAGTCATACTGCGTGACAGTAAGGCCAACTCGTTTCCCAGCATCTCTTACGGCCGCCAAGAGGAAGTTGTTGTGGTAACAGCCTGCTTCGTCACTCCTAAGACTCACTTGGGTAATCTGGGGGTGATCCTTTTTTACAACTTCCAGTGTGTTTTCAATGATTGAGCAGACTGCATACCAGTCCTGCTGGCACTAATCAAAGATATGCGCATATGATTTCAGCTCAACCTTCCCAGTGCTAGCATTCTTAGTTATGACCGTTGATATGTGCCAGCTAAGGCCTCGTTTTCCAAACCAATCGGACTGCTTCTCACGATATCTAATTTGAAGAAATTTCATGGCCCAGTCCATTATTAGGATAGCGGGCGTGTCGTCGGCTGATCTAAGTGCATCTTGTCTAGCCTCTTCCTGGTTTATCGAACGAATAACGTGGGCTTTCCACACCAAGATGTCTGACTTTGCGCGGTCAAAATCATATAGCAGATCCTCTCGTTGTTCTGAACTGTAAGGTGTCCAGAATGACCCTTCGATCCCCAGTCTGACTTCCTGAAGTACATTCTTCATCCCTTGGCAGTCATCGCAACTGAATACGTGCTCATGAGAGCAGGGTTGCTGGAACTCGGCTTCGACAGGATCACTAAGCGCAAAATGTCGACAGTGGTCAGCGCAAGTAGAATCATGTGGCTGGCAATGTACGCGGAAGTCAGTCTTAAGATAGCGTTTTGCATCTCTGAGCTTTCTACGAACATCAAGACACCACTGTTTCTCCATTCCTCCTTTCTCAAGAGTTTCAACCAGTGTCTCAAGAGTCTGAAATCCCGCCGCGCCATCAGCTGCAATATTGTCCAAGCCCTGGAGCGACTTACGCTGCGATGCCTCTCGAACCTCCAGGATTTTGAACAAAGTTGACCTACTCAGTGGTTCGTAACATTGTTCTTTGCAATACTCCAAGTATTGTTCAATCATTGTAGATCTGGTCACTGTCCTCACAACATTAGGCATCTCTATTCTGTGGCCACTTTCGAGGATTAGTATTTTACTACCATAAGAAAAGTCTTGATAGAAGTACGGTCTATTTGTAAATTCCACAAAGTGATCGACCTTACTCATGTCAAGACGTACGCGGTGCTTGGTTGTAACTTCAGGGGTTGTACCAGGGCCGCTTAGGTTAGCATGGGAGCGTGCTTGCTTTATTTCCCATGTGGATAGTTTTCCGTATGGTTGGTGATTTTTTTGCAGCATGCTCATGGGATATCTATAAGCGTAAAGGCTTAGTATCTGTCTCTTTAAATTCTTAGTCTTAGCGTTCTTGTATGCAGTCATAAGTACCACTAGATCACCAGGTGGTGAACCATCAAACTTTTCTCCTTGTGTAGACTGAGCCATGGACTTGAAGAGCTCCTCGCCACTTCCTGGTGCTATTGCGCTACACACTAGCAAACAGTCTTCACTAGCCTTTTGTACAACATTCAACTGTTCCACTTTGCACAAGTTGTTCAAGGGGGTTTTCAGTTGGGAGATAAGAGGCTCGCGTTTTGTTTCTTGTGCAGTGAGATTTGCAATCTTGTCCATAGCTGAGTTATACACACGAACGGTATTTGTAACTAAGGGTGTTGGAGGAGACGCGGCATCTGGAACACGATCCTGCCATTGCAAACAGCAAAAACGACGCAAAGCGCAAAAAATAAATTTGTTATCTCTTGCGTAAACTGAGTAAAACGTTGTCGACGTCAGACTTCTACAATTTGCATGATTTAATTTTAGCACAAAGGGCTAGGCAAAAATAGCAACACGACAAAAAAAAACTGTTGAATAAAAAAGGCAAAGCTTCTAAGCCATTTCTAAAATCAAATATAAACAGTAAAATAATTTATTTCTCAAGTACCCAGGATTGGTATTGCTTTTTAACGCGCAATGCAAAATAAACAAAAAGTGGACTAGGAGAGCTGCCAAAATAGCTTTGACATTCCAGCGTGTTTGCCGACTGAAATCGACATCTTCTTATCTGTACATCTGAGGTACATTCGCGGTACACTGTTTTTTTGTTTTTTTTTTCTTGCCAATAATCATATGGCAAACACTTTTACTTCTTAAACATGTTTAATATGGAATTTTTGTATAGTACAAGGCCTGTGATGACCCAATTTCAGCAACTGTGTTTAGGCGAAACTTAGGCAACTCACGCCGCAGCAGTTAATTAGCTTATAAATTCCCAATTTTGGAGGAATCTTTGGTGAATACAAGGTTACTCATGCCTTATCCCGAACAAAGGGTGCGTTTTGACAATATTTGCTTCAAGGTAATATTATTTTATGCGGGAAACTTAACAATTTATGCGGGAAACCTAGGAAAAATAATCGGTGCAAAACTGTGTCACGCAAGCTTTCGCGTCTGAATATTAGCTATGTTGATCGCACTCCTGTAGTTCCAAAAGGTTAGTGCCCAAAGCTTTTTTTCCTGTTCCCGGTACACTAGCCCTAGTACTAAACATGAGTATTGGTCAGGGCTCCAGATCACGTTATACTTTTGAGAAATACTTCTTCAACCAGCAGCATGCCCGCTAAAATTTTGCAAAGGCTATCTGTAGGGCATTTTCAAAAAATCATAATTAATTTTTCTTGAGCCTGATTTTAAATATTTTACCGTTAATCGAAAGAAAAAACATGAAATAAAATTATCTGTAAGTTTTATTGTATTTGAGTAAAAGCGTAATTTTTCAGCTCCTTCGGCGCAACGCCTAAATTTGACTTGAAACAGAACGGTTTTTACGGTTTTGGACCGTACTCGGAAATCGTCGCCAGAAATATTGAAAAATAGCACTTAAAGCCGAATTATTGCTATTTTTGTTTGTCATATGGACTAACTGTCTCACACAGAAAATTTGAAGAAATTCTGTTTTCGGCCGAAAATCGAGTGGTCGGTTCTTACACGGACAGCCTCTTAAATGCTCTCAGAAATGGTGTGGCACACAATATCTAAACGAATCTGAGTTTTGCTTGCATTCTTAACTTACCTCTCCCCTTGGAAAGCGGAAATTCCCAGCGATAGACACGCCTATCATAGATCCGATTCCAAAAGTTAGAGATGCCACCCTTAAACGATAGATTAATCCCGTGTTACTTTCCTTGACGCTTGTGGAGGCCATTTCAACTTGCAGAAAGCGCACAAACACTGCCATGAGTCCAACAAATGCTACTGTATCAAGAAACTGGTTGAAGATGGAACCTTGTGGCTCAAAAGCGGCTGTTTTGCTAACACTCGGGAGAACTGGCTCGACATCTTGTTGATAAATCGCGATTATGTAGGAAGATATCATGCCTAAAACCAGGAGAATTGACCAGGAAAGGGGAAGAAATCCAAGGCCTCGTGAAATAGTTGCCATTTACACGCTGTAGACACACTAAGATTTGCAAGTTACTGGTTGTCTACATCACTGCACATTGTCAAACATTAGAACCCCCTGAAACAGCTCAACACGTTGTATCGTTTAAAAATGAAGTGCTATGGCAACTTTATCGTTATACCATCTGGTCAGTTCAAAATGCGTGAAAATTACAGTCAAGTCGGAGTATTTTTCACGAAATTCGAGGTGTTTGGATAGCTGATGAAACAATGTCTTTAGTGTTTGATATGTCTTCTAAATCGAAACAAAAACTAAGGAGTAAACGGAGAGGTAATTTCGTCAAAATCTATGCTAAATAAGACCAGCTACCCAAACCTCCTTTACGGTTGTGATTTTCCTTGTTTTAACTTGATGAATTAATAATGAGTCTGAGACTGTGCTATCAAATTTTAGTACAATAAGATTCGATTGAATACCTCCCTCGTTTATATACTCCTCGAATTTCACTTGATAAAATTCTTCCGATTATAAGCCCCCTACCAATGAGATATAAATTCTTTAGAGTTAAGGTCCCGGCTATAGTAGCTTATAGTAGAAATTGTTTACAAGAAGGGATTCCATCTCAGTGGTCAAAACAGAATCGTGACATTGTAACTGAATTCGTCCTTTCGCGAACATTTAGTCACAATTTATTATCAAAGATCTTTCAAGAGAGCAAACGGCTAAAAGCAACCCGGCAAAATTCGCTGCTGTTTTACTCAAATAATGTTTTACAGATTATTGTGACGAGAGAAATTACGATGATTAAGTTTTATTTGTTTAGTTGCTTTCGCTGTCAAAAATAACATAGAAATCCAACATACAGTTATATTTGTTTTAGTTCGTTTTGCATTTCTGAGTTACAGGTTACTGTTCCAGTTCATTAACGGTAACAAACACCTGCTGTTTTGTGTAAGATCATAACTGTAGTTAGAATTGATTTGTAATTATTACCTGCAATAGTCTTTTGTTAAACTGCTCTCTACCTGTATTGTTTTGAAAGTTATTAATCTTGTAAACGATGAATTCCGTTAACCAATCGAGCCTTCTAAAATGTGTGAGATAATGTTTAGTTATGATTGTTTTAGTAGCCTTACGTGATCGCTTGGAATTGCGTTTTGGCTTAAAAAATCGTACTTTGGTTATGTTTTACGTTCTGAGTGCGTTGTTGGATTTAACTCTATTGTTGGACCCAAGTAACTGCGTATTCTCTGTCTTCCCGTTGGATTGTTTTGCTGTAATAGATCCCGAGACCTCTAGGAGTCTGACAAACTCCGTCGCTGCAAGCGCGTTCCCCTCTGGATTGTTGTAACAAGGATAACAACTTAAGCGGCCCAAAAAGCTGTTATCACATTATTTTCAAAGTTTGCATAGCCCTATTGAAACGACTATGTCTCGAAACATATTTTTGTTCCAAATCACTAGGGAACCGCTATGCTTGCCTTGGTTACTTCAAAGAATACATCTCCATCAAAAATCACCAATATGGTGAAGAAAGGTTTACTTTCAAAAGCAGCTCAACGAAGCTAAAAGAGCCAATTCGATCCTCTTACAATAAAATTTCCAGCAATAAGAAGTCAACGCCTAAATAAGCGAGTAGCAAGGCTTCGTCACTTTTTAGTAATTCGCCTAAGTAACTGTATTGATTTCAGTCGACAATCGACTGAAAGCGCGATTTTCATCGCATTAAGCTAGACTGCTCTTTGACGTTTCCTGGCCAATGTATACATTTAGCCCCGGAAAAAGTTTGTGTTTATGTTTAATCAGGTGCGCAATCAGAGATTTTGTGCAACATGCTATTTCGGCACAATAGACGAAATAAGTAGTTCTAAAATATTAACATCGCCTAGTTGAATTTAAGATGGCCGCAACTAGCTATGAAAAGACTACCAATTGTTCAATGCTTTATCGGTTAGCCGGTCAGTGACCGTCAAACTAGACAACATAGTGTTCTAAGCAGATATCAAGACTTGTTTTTCTCGCAAACTGTCTTGCAGATTAGTTAAAAAAAAAAATAGATCTACAGCTGGTTAAGCCACTGTACCACAAAAGAGATTCTCTCCACGAAAAAAAATCATTGCGCAAAATAAAGGGGGCAACTGTTATCGTTGCTATGGATACTCTTGTTGCTTTGTGATTCACTGATAATTTAAAGATACCTTTAGCCGCTTAGTATTTTTCATGTTTTCAATAAGAAGGTAATGATTATACATACCTTGACCAGTGTGGTTTTCGCTGTTTCGTTCCTCCGTTGTTGTGTTTTCTTGTAAGAATTCGCCATCATTCGACTCGATCGTTACTGTGGCTCAATTCGT
This sequence comes from Orbicella faveolata, assembly GCF_042242905.1. NCBI lineage: Eukaryota > Metazoa > Cnidaria > Anthozoa > Scleractinia > Merulinidae > Orbicella > Orbicella faveolata. The sequence goes on from NW_028301564.1 coordinate 15,854,961, forward strand.
TTACTGTTGGGAACAAATTTGAATCAATCAATGTGCAGCT